>NC_088233.1:54456891-54756891 GCF_036934945.1 Oncorhynchus masou masou
CATTCTTTATTCATGGCTGTGTTATTAGGCCAAATTGTGAGTGAGCCCACTCCCTTGGCTGAGAAGCAACCCCACACATGAATGGTCTCAGGATGCTTTACTGTTGGCATGACACAGGTCTGATGGTAGCGCTCACTTTCCTTCTCCGGACAAGCTTTTTCCGGATGCCCCAAACAAGAGAAAGAGAAAATTACTTTACACCAGAGAAAAAGGATATGAGAAAATGACTTTACCCCAGTCCTCAGCAGTCCAATCCCTGTACCTTTTGCAAAATATCTGTCTGTCCCTGATGTTTTTCCTGGAGATAAGTGGCTTCTTTGCTGCCCTTCTTGACACCAGGCCATCCTCCAAAATCCTCCTTCACCTCACTGTGCGTGCAGATGCACTCACACCTGCCTGCTGCTATTCCTGAGCAAGCTCTGTATTGGTGGTGCCCCGATCCCGCAGCTGAATCAACTTTAGGAGACGGTCCTGGCACTTGCTGGTCTTTCTTGGGTGCCCTGAAGCCTTCTTCACAACAATTGAACTTCTCTCTTTGAAGTTCTTGATGATCCGATAAATGGTTGATTTAGATGCAATCTTACTGGCAGCAATATCCTTGCCTGTGAAGCCCTTTCTGTGCAAAGCAATGATGACGGCCTGTGTTTCCTTGCAGGTAACCATGGATAACAGAGGAAGAACAATGATTCCAAGCACCACCCTCCTTTTGAAGCTTCCAGTCTGTTATTCGAACTCAACTCGTCAACACTCACACCTGTGTTAACGAGAGAATCACTGGCATGATGTCAGCTGGTCCTTTTGTGGCAGGGCTGAATTGCAGTGGAAATGTTTTTGGGGTTTCAGTTCCTTTGCATGGCAAAGAGGGACTTGGCAATTAATTGCAATTCAAATGATCACTCTTCATAACATTCTGGAGTATATGCAAATTGCCATCATAGGCAGCAGACTTTGTGAAAATGTACCTTTGTGTCATTCTCAAAATTTTTGGCCACAACTACATGGAACCAAAAAAGGTTCTTGAAAGAGTTCTCCTATGGGACAGACGAACAACCATTTTAGATTCTAGATAGCACCTTTTCTTCTAAGTGCTGGATACAGCATGATAAGGCCATGCAATGTGTCATCCAGTAGTAGGACATGTAGAACATAACAAAAAAGTATAACAGTAACTAAATTGTGTGCAAAAGGGCATGGTTATCCACAACATTTGTTTGAACACTGAAAGGTATACGATTTACTACAGTTTTGTCTAAAATTGCCCCAAACAATGCATGGTGAGGCTGAATAAATAAGCCTAATTATTTTATGTGATTACAGATCCGCACATGTAGGCATATAGTCTTGAGCTATAAACAATTATTTCAAGTAATTGCTGTGTGCCCTCACTATTTGATGGCATAAATGTACACATTTGAGTTTGGATTTCTTTCAAGAAAATGCACAATAGGCTTATGAAAGCTCACTAGCTCCAATTTATTCCGATTTCTGAATGAGGTACTCTCTTTATGGTGACTAGAGGGACCCTAAAGATGCTAGTCGATAGAGATTACTAGTCAATGGTTCCTATTTGCATCTTCGGTTAGTTAAAAACTTCTTACGGCTAGGCGTCCCGCTAATCGTAAAAATTATGGATATTAAACATTTAGGTACATACAAGTGTCTTATATCAGTTAAAAGCTTACATTCTTGATAACCTAACTGCATTGTCTGATTTACAATAGACTTTACAGCAAAAGCATGCCATGTGATTGTTTGAGGACAGCGCCCCACATCTGTCACACCCTGACCATAGTTTATTTGTATGTTTCTATGTTTTGGTTGGTCAGGGTGTGATCTGAGTGGACATTCTATGTTGGATGTCTAGTTTGTCTATTTCTATGTCTGGCCTGATATGGTTCTCAATCAGAGGCAGGTGTTAGTCATTGTCTCTGATTGGGAACCATATTTAGGTAGCCTGGGTTTCACTGTGTGTTTGTGGGTGATTGTTCCTGTCTCTGTGTTTTGCACCAGATAGAGCTGTTTTCGGTTTTCGTACGTTTGTTATTTTGTTAGTTTAATCGTGTATAGTTTCCTTATTAAATAAAATGAATCACAACTACGCTGCATTTTGGTCTGCTCCTCCTTCCCACAACGAAAGCCGTGACAACATCAAAATATTTTTCAACCAGCACAGGTTTCATAAATTCACAAATAGCAATTAAATGTTCACTTACTTTTTGAAATCTTCCTCTGATTTGCAATCCAAAGGGTCCCAGCAACAGCATGTAGTGTTGAATTGTTAGATAAAATTCTTCTTTATATACCAAAAAGTTGTTGGCGCCATCGATTTGAGTAATCCACTCATTCAACATGCAGAGAAAGGAATCCAAAAAGCTACTGCTAAACTTTGTTAAAACAAGTCAAAATATGTTTCTATCTAATCCTCAGGTACCCTAAAATGTAATTAAACTATAATATTTCAGAAGGAAAGAGTATGTTCAATAGGAAAGCAATTTTAGCATGTGCGCTTCCTCTTCATCGCGCACACAGACTGATTTCCAACTCCGAGTCCCAGTACTAAAACTCATTATTCTTCCTGGTTTTGGAAGAAAAAAAGCATGAAACCTTGATCAAAGACTTTTGACATTAGTGGAAGCCATAGGAATTGCAATCTGGGAGCTGGATTTGGATATGCCCCTATACTTTCCATTGTAAGAGCATGGGCTCTCAAAAAAAAAGAACATTCCGGTTGGTTTGTCTTTGGATTTTTCCTACCATATCTATTGTGTTATAGTCTCCTACATTATTTTAAAATTTCTACAGACTTCAGAGTGTCTTCTTTCCAATGGTACTGATTACATGCATATCCTGGCTTCAGAGCCTGAGCAACAGGCTGTTTACTTTGGGCACACCAGTCAGACAGGAAATGGAGAAAAATAGACCCTAGCCTGAAGAAGTAATTAAAGGGTTCTTGGAGGAACCTTTAAAGGGATACTTCGAGATTTTGGCAATGATGCCCTTCATCTACTGTACTTCACCAGAGTCAGATAAACTTGTGGATACCATTTTTATGTATCTGTGTCTAGTATGAAGAGTTAGTTTCATGCACCATGCATGCTAACAGATACTCATAGACTTCCAGTCGTTGCACTAACGCTAGTTAGCAACTTCCTTCAAACTGCACCCGGAGACATAAAAATGGTATCCGCAAGTTCATCTGACTCTGGGGATGTAGATACAGTGCCTTGCGAAAGTATTCGGCCCCCTTGAACTTTGCGACCTTTTGCCACATTTCAATATTATCGCTTGCACAGTGCTCCTTGGGATGTTTAAAGCTTGGGAAATCTTTTTGTATCCAAATCCGGCTTTAAACTTCTTCACAACATTATCTCGGACCTGCCTGGTGTGTTCCTTGTTCTTCATGATGCTCTCTGCGCTTTTAACGGACCTCTGAGACTATCACAGTGCAGGTGCATTTATACGGAGACTTGATTACACACAGGTGGATTGTATTTATCATCATTAGTCATTTAGGTCAACATTGGATCATTCAGAGATCCTCACTGAACTTCTGGAGAGAGTTTGCTGCACTGAAAGTAAAGGGGCTGAATAATTTTGCACGCCCAATTTTTCCGTTTTTGATTTGTTAAAAAAGTTTAAAATATCCAATAAATGTCGTTCCACTTCATGATTGTGTCCCACTTGTTGTTGATTCTTCACAAAAAAATACAGTTTTATATCTTTATGTTTGAAGCCTGAAATGTGGCAAAAGGTCACAAAGTTCAAGGGGGCCGAATACTTTCGCAAGGCACTGTAATTGCCAAAATCACAAAATATCCCTTAAATGGTTTAACGTAGCAACTGGTTCTTGGAGGAACCCTGGAGTGGAGGAGTGGCTTATATATATATATAAAAAAAAATGTTTGCCACCCTTTAGAGTAGATGTCATTCCTGTTCATCTGTTCTGTAGTATTGTCATCACATGTTAAGGTTGAATGATGGCCGTTTTGTAGCTTCAATGAGGCTAACAGTGGTGTAGAGCCTACTGTCTGCAAATACCAAAGTTGGAAGAGTTACCACTTTATTACCGTTTGTACCAGCAAAGACTATATTAGAACATGTACTATGCATAAATATTCAATCAACATTTTACTTTTCAGTATACAAACATAACATGATGAACAGGAATGACATGTATGCTAATGGCTGGCCACAAATAACTATCTGAAGACACGCCTCCAATCTGATAGGCTGCCAACGCTACAATATATCATTACAAAGGTTAAAAATGGAACCCCTCCCATCACAAAAAGGTTCCGGTTTGAATCTTTAGACAGGGCTTCCTCACCCCAGCTAAGCCATGCCTCCATTCCAGGGTACGCATGTAACAAGGTCTATTAATCCATGTACTCGATAGTAAAATAACTCAAACGTTTTTTTCCGATATTCTTTTGATTTGATTATTAATCTAAACAGGAGAAACTGGCAGATTAGTCCAATTGGCCTATACATACAACCAGTATAAGGATTCATTCATTAGGCCTGTGTTAATATTTATTTCAATTTCAAAACATGTTTTTCTGCTGTTTATGCCTAATAAATAAACTAGTTATTACCTTTCATTGGGCTACATTTAATATGTTATTTTAAATAGTTCATGTATAATAGCAAATATTTCACAAAGAACATGAATATGTGTATATATACTGATAAGGCTTTATTTAACTAGGCAAGTCAGTTAAGAACAAATTATTATTTTCAATGACGGCCTACCCCGGGCCAATTGTGCACGGGACTCACAATCACTGCCAGATGTGACGCAGCCTGGATTTGAACCAGGCACTGTAGTAACACCTCTTGCACTGAGATGCAGTGCCTTAGACCGCTCTAGCATTAATGCTGAGCAAATGTTTATGTTCTGCTATACTGATGAGAATACAGGCTACCTAAAGCAATGTTGAGGGTAAATTCACATAGGCATACAAATACCAGTGGCTCATTCATAAAAATAAAAATGTATTTAAAAGGGAAATAAAGAGCTGCATGCGTTATGACATTTTGCATTGTGAACAAGTTTAATCAAATTAAAAAACCTATTTAATGGCTGTGTACCTTATTAGTATGTACCTTATCGTTTGCAACTGGTTTGAAAAGGAGGGTAAATGTTGTGTAATAAAATGTTGTTTAAATAGTTGCAACTGATATATTAAGCTTTAAAAGCAATATGTGCATCTGCTGCAAGCATAATTCATTTTCAGTGAGAATTGTTATTTAACGCGCAATTCTAATGGAACTATATCAACCTGAACCGAGCGAAATAGGAAAAAAAACAGATAGCTCTAAAACAATAAATATATTTTTTACATCAAATTATCTTTCCAAAATGCATTTTAAGTGCTTGCATAAGATATATTGTTAGAATTTCGTTCAAAATGTAGAGTAGGCTAGATAGCCTATACAAAATAAACCCTATTTCCACATGTCGAGGAAGGCTATTGGCTATAGACTATATCTTCTTCACCAGAAATACAAAAAAAAATTCAAAACGAATTCACTAAACATATTAATATTCAAAACCATTTGTTTAGGGTTTTCTCAGCCTTCAAAGAGATCAGCTGCTTGTACATCTCCTCACCGTAGGCTAAATGCGCATTACTGTATCGTGTTGCTGTCGCGAGGTGCGCCGCCGTGACGTCACCGGTACAGGAGAAAGGTCTCCAGAAGAAAACACAAAGCGACGTAGAGTAGCTATCAAAGCGCATACTTGGACACAGCATATGCCCGCACTTAAGTGGATCTATTTCACACCTGCATGGGGACAGAGTAAAGATTTGTTTATTTATTTTCTGGGAATTAACTGGTGAGTAGGCTATTCGAGTTGTGCGGAAAATATATGTCTTGGTATGTATTAATTTGTATTTTTTTATTTAATCTGGCAAGTCAGTTAAATCGATAGAGCCTTAGAACGCTGTGCCACTTGCTCCCCCCAAATTATAAGACAGTGACTCGGATTGCATGCTTTTATTGTGTCCAAGTGTACAAGGCCTCTCCAGTCTATGTCAAGTGGAGGATACATCGGCTTCGAGCCAGTGGAGGCTTTTGAGGGAAGGACGGCTCATAATAACAGCTGAAACTGAGCAGATGGAATGGCATCAAACACATGGAAACCATATGTTTGAAGTATTTGATACCAGTCCACCGATTCCGCTCCAGCTATTACCATGAGCCCGTCCTCCCCAATTAAGGTTCCACCAACCTCCTGTGTTTTGAGTATTACGCATGGGCATGCATTGACTTTTGTAGGAGAAGATTACAAACATTGTCAGGGAATATAGGTGGGGTGTTGGAGTATTGCGATACAATTTTGAATTGAGTAATGTTTTTCTGAATGAGTGCATGGATGACAATAGGCTCCGACTAGAAGACGTTTGAGAATTAACAATATTACATGAGAGGTGAGTTGTCAGAAGAAATACAACCTCATATCATAAGAGGATGTAATAAAAGTACCTCTTAATGAGTGAATGTACTATTATGTTACTAATCTGACTGTGTGTGTGTGTGTGTGTGTGTGTGTGTGTGTGTGTGTGTGTGTGTGTGTGTGTGTGTGTGTGTGTGTGTGTGTGTGTGTGTGTGTGTGTGTGTGTGTGTGTGTGTGTGTGTGTGTGTGTGTGTGTGTGTGTGTGTGTGTGTGTGTGTGTGTGTGTGTGTGTGTGTGTGTGTGTGTGTGTGTGTGTGTGTGTGTGTGCGTATAAAAGAGGTTATGTGTTTACATCACGATAAAGATCAACTTTTGCAACGGTATCTCTGAATCTTTTAAAACTAAAGGTCAGCATTATTCCAATTGATGAATAAGTGTAGTCAAAAAGGACTCGATTACTGAGCGTTTTTCACAAGTTGTGCTTGAATTTGTGTCGTTATATTTTCATTTCTACTAAGCAAAAGGAAACGTGCGTAAACGCTATTCAGTGGAGCCAATGCTATATAGGCCAATATTATCCCTGATTAAAGTGGATTTGTCAATAGGCTATAGATTAGAAGGTTACAATGACCACCCTGTATAAATAATATGATGGTGAATGTACATTGTTATTTTGTTTTTCAGGCATCTAAATGGAATTTATTTTGTCGAAGAATGTAATCCCTTGCGGAAATACAGGTATTAATGCATGCTTGACCGTTACTTCTTTAAGACTTTTGTAACATTTTACTGGTCAAACATGGTTTATTATGCATTCATAAAGCCTGGGCAAATACTATAATATATGCTACTAATATATGCTACCACAACGCATTGTCAGTTAACAAGCAGATTATAAACGAACATGGTGTTGAGAAAAAAAATTTGTGCTCCATTGACAGCCTATGAATGCATAATAAAGCCTTCATCATACCCATAGGCTAATAATATCGGGTTATATGCATCTGGCATCTGGAATTCTTCAAGGTTCATGCTTCGTTATGAGGGATTTGTTTCATGACAGACATATTTTGTCGTATGCTACCTTACTGCGGCAAAAGGGGCTACTTCAATTGTTTGACTAGGCTACATCCATTCAATTATAAAATAACTAGTTGATTGCGTAAATGTAAATTACACTGGTAATTAAATATCAGGGCAAGGGTGGCCTTGTAGATAGAATATAGCCCTTATGCGCAAACATTAGCGAAGATACCCGTTCAATGTATTATTGTGGTTTGAATAGCCTACAGATTTCTGGTAGGTATTTGCCAAGAATATATGAAATAAATCAGGTCTAGACGATTAGTTAAAACCATTTGTTCGCAAACACTTTTATTCTGCCTAATTACGCAGTACCACAGAAATAAATGTGGACGGAAATCATTGATGGATCATAGAGCTCTATAAGTTATTGTCGTGCTTTCGCATGTTTTCCCATTCCATTTAAGCAATAGACATACGCAGTGGCGACCAGTAATCTAGGGCAGCTTGTTTTGAGCCCGACATTTTTAGGTTAAAAAATCAATAAATCAATAAATATATATATATATAGGTAAAAACAAATATATATATATTTGTTTTTACCTAAAAGTGTGGGCCCATATATATGTGTTTTGGCAAGTCGGTTAGGACATCTACTTTGTGCATGACACAAGTCATTTTTCCAACAATTGTTTACAGACAGATTATTTCACTTATAAATCACTGCATCACATTTCCAGTGGGTCAGAAGTTTACATACACTAAGTTGACAGTGCCTTTAAACAGCTTGGAAAATACCAGAAAATGATGGCATGGTTTTAAAAGCTTATGATAGGCTAATTGACATCATTTGAGTCAATTGGAGGTGTACCTGTGGATGTATTTCAAGGCCTACCTTCAAACTCAGTGCCTCTTTGCTTGACATCATGGGAAAACCAAAAGAAATTAGCCAAACCCCAGAAAAAAAATTGTAGACCTCCACATGTCTGGTTCAGCCTTAGGAGCAATTTCCAAACACCTGAAGGTACCATGTTCATCTGTAGTATGCAAGTATAAACACCAAGGGACCACGCAGCCGTCATACCAGTCAGGAAAGAGACACGTTCTGTCTCCTAGAGATGAACGTACTTTGGTACGAAAAGTGCAAATCAATCCCAGAACAGCAAAGGAACATGTGAAGATGCTGGAAGAAACAGGTACAAAACTATCTGTATCCACAGTAAAATGAGTCCTATATCGACATAACCTGAAAGGCTGCTCAGCAAGGCTACGGTTTGCAACTGCACATGGGGACAAAGATTGTAGTTTTTGGAGAAACATCGTCTGGTCTGATGAAACAAAAATAGAACTGTTTGGCCATAATGACCATTGTTATGTTTGGAGGAAAAAGGGGAGGCTTGCAAGCCGAAGAACACCATCCCAACCGTGAAGCACGGGGTGGCAGCATCATGTTCTGGGGGTGCTTTGCTGCAGGAGGGACTGGTGTACTTCACAAAATAGATGGCATCATGAGGAGGGGAAATGATGTGGATATATTGAAGCAACATCTCAAGACATCAGTCAGGAAGATAAAGCTTGGTAAGCAAATGGGTCTTCCAAATGGCCAATGACCCCAAGCATACTTCCAAAGTTGTGGCAAAATGGCTCAAGGACAACAAAGTCAAGGTATTGGAGTGGCCATCACAAAGCCCTGACCTAAATCCCCTAGGAAATGTATGGGCAGAACTGAAAAAGCGTATGCGAGCAATGAGGCCTACAAACCTGACTCAGTTACACCAGTTAGCTCTGTTAGGAGGAATGGGCCTATATTCACCCAACTTATTGTGGGAAGCTTGTGGAAGGCTACCCGAAATGTTTTACCCAAGTCAAACAATTTAAAGGCAATGCTAACAAATACTAATTGAGTGCATGTAAGCCTCTGACCCACTGGGAATGTGATAAAAGAAATGCAATATGAAATAAATCATTTTCTCTACTATTATTATGACATATCACATTCTTAAAATAAAGTGGTGATCCTAATTGACCTAAGACAGGGAAGTTTTACTAGGATTAAATGTCAGGAATTGTGAAATACTGAGTTTAAATATGTTTGGCTAAGGTGTATGTAAACTTCCGACTTCAACTGTATATATTGCATATATATTTCTTGGGGATGCTTGCCTGTTTTGCATGTTATTTTGGCATTAATATGTGTCACATATCAGTTTGCAAACAATGTAAAAACTAATAATAATAATAATTGAGTTAATAAAGCTGAATACAAACATCAACTCTGTTTTGCTTTCAGCTCCAAAATGCAGGTGTTTCAGCCTAACTCAGTGCTTTCTGTGGTGGTGGGGCAGCCAGCTTAGGGGATTGGTAATGTTCTCTAGTTGTGCCATGATTGTCTCAGTGTTCTGTCACTCATGGGGACACTACGTCACAGCCAAGTCTAAGGGTAGAGCTAGAAAATGTGAGGCCCTTGGGTGCTGCCATAGTGTTACATTAGAAGTGCCCATCCAAGAAGGCTCAAGGCCACAGATAAAATGACGCCAAATCACGTTATATCTATAGTAGCTTTGATTAGACTGACATCATACTTTCAAGTCGACATTCTACTGGCAAATCCTTTTTAATCATTGTCATATGAATCGAAATAATGAAGAGAAATTATAGATAAAACATATGGGCGCTCATCGGCCATTGGACATAAACATTACACAACAAGTTGAAAATCGCAAATTGGACAATGAGTGTTTTGGAAGTAATTAGTTGCTAACTGCATGCATTGCAAAGCAATCACTAGCCTGCTATTCAGAGGAGTGCCTGTGTGGTCCCAAATCTGCAATTAAGGGTCTCTTTTCCAAGCTTAAAATTATAAACATTCAACATTGGCCATGCTGTCAATGAAGCATGATTTGTGCCACACTCAAAACAACTGTTAACTTGGAACTGGGAAATCTGATTTCAGTGACTTCAGGACAACTATCTCTGACTGGGAAAATACGTTTTGAACGGCCATCCAACTTGGCATTGTAAATCTGGAACTCTGGCCTATATTTTAAAGCTATAACCTGGAGATCACTGATGTCCTCATGATTCAACCTTGTTTAATTCCTCATTCCCAGTTGTCTTGAAAGCACCATAAATCCAGAGAATGCCAGACTTTGATGACAAAGTTTGATGACAGAATTTGCCCATTAAGGACTGCCGCACCACCTTCATGTGATCACAGCACAAGAAGCTGAGTCCAAAAATGTATTGTATGCTGCTGTATAAATGATGTAATATGCCAGGGAGATATGTATACTGTAAAGTAATACTAAGTGTATGTTGTGTAGTAAGATGTTAGTAACCCATGTGCCTAATTTTGTGTATTTTCCCCTCTTAATTTCGCCTACCATTCTGACTTGGTGGTGCACATGTAGCCTATAACCTGTTTTTGAGAAATGTAATCATCAAATATTGTAAGAGCTTTCATTGTCTGCTTATATGTCCCCTTTATTTATCCTATGGTTCTACTTGGTGTACAGGGAGAACACTGTAAGAACGGCTGGCCCATGTACATTTCAAAAGGGCTGAACAAATAGTTATATTGACTACATCTGTCCTAGCTCGCTCATTAATGTCTTAATTGAAATGATATATTTCCTTGTATCCACCTTTGTCCCCTTATCATTTGTACATCTCAATTGTCAATAGAAACCACTTGTTTTAAGCAAGTCAGCCATATCAGCTAGTTTTTTAAAGGCAGTAAATGAGGCTGGATGAACTGTTTCGCTGCCAGACAAGGCTTCACTGATAGCAGTGGTAAGAGGTTGGGACTGCTGTTGAGACAGCTTTAAGTAGGCCCGAACAGTTTGTGGGCACCGTTTGTCACCGTCATATTGCAATTAATGTATTGTTTAGTGTTTTGTTGTGGCTTTGCTGGCATGCATCCCATTATCTTTCTTGTTTTGCCCCACCAAGATTTACATGCTAAAATCGCCACTCAGCATACGTAAAATATTGACGAGGACGTAACATAACTTTTTACTTGCATGGCCTATAGGCTATTGAAGAGAACACGAGGCAAGAGTGATATAACGTCAATGAATCTAAAGCAGACTGAAGCAATAAAGGTACAAAGTAATACCCATTCATTCGTGAGTGGGATGATGGAGCCATTTCGAATGAAACATTTGTTCAAATGTCAGGGTGGTTATCGGGAATGGGTCACACAGCCTTGGACCAAGTGTCCACTCAAGATTGCGGAGATGTGATGATCGCTAAGTCAATGATGTCATTAAATCCATAGCCTTTACCAGTTACGCACGGTGTCTGATTATATTCGAGCCCCAGTGTTTTCGTAGCCCCTTCAGTGTTTTTCTGTGTGACTATGACATAAAGGACACGATAAAAAAACAACACTTTTTGGTTTGGCTTGTGATTAATGACGATCGTTGCGTAAATTTTCAGTCCTCCGAAAAAAAGATAAATGTTTATCTTGCTACTGCCCTTTAACCTGTCTTGTTGGATGAAAAGGGTTTTTGTAAACCATCCCTCCGGCAAGTGGCAAGTGCCATACAATTGAAAATGCATTATCAGACGAGCCAACAATACGCGCATGAAGGCCAATAAGAACGTTCAGCACCAATGTATATGCAAGAATATCAACAGATTCGGCCTATGATATAGATTGTTAATAAAATAACACCAACAGTCCTGCCTCTAACGTAGGCTAGGAGCCAAAGCCCAAAAGGATGCCGACTACATCTCTGTTGGTAATTATTTATGATGAGCACCTCTAACACACAGAGGCAAACATTCATTTGATTGTGCATAACCCTTTACCTTGTCAGCTCGGGGATTCGACTTGCAACCTTTCGTTTACGAGTCCAACGCTGTAGCCACTAGGCTACCTCCCCTCTGTTAAAAATCACGTCACCGCGAGGCCCCCTACTGAGACGTTTGAGGCGCCCACGAATATGTTAGATTTAACTTCAACTCACATCTGACTTGTTTTTAACGGTTAGAGATTGGTTTCTGAATAGTTTAGACCTCTTCATTCGCCGAGATGTTTGTGTTACATGGATGTTCCTCTTGATTTTATGTTGCTGGCTCAGTTCTTCCCTATACCAGGGTTGAATACTTACCATTAACATTTCAATAAATTTGACAGTTTAAAGGCAATAGCTACATTCATTGAAAAATGTTTGTTTCCAGATTATGTGAAATGTAACTTCAATTGACCCCAATTCACAGCCTTGAGAGTGGACGCACCAATAAGGCCTTATACTTGGTTGATGTATATGATTCCGTTTTTTTATTGATAAGGTATGAGCGTAGACCTACTTCCGGATGAAAGCATGGCGTGCATTCAATGCTCAAGAAAACTCGTTTTCCAAAAAGGTTCAATAGCCTACAGAAAAACAATATTGCATTAAGCATGGCGAGGAACCTGAACAAATGAATGAAAAAGTAAGTGATTGTTGGAAAAATTGCACAATTGCATTTTGAAAGTTCGACAGGGTCTCATGACAAAAGTAAATGTCATGAACTGAATCGGAACGTCAAAGGTTCAGGCTGCTGCCCAGTCACTATGGAAGGGGAACGGAAAGGTCATGGCTAGAAGGGATCCAGTTTTTGCTAAATTAACGTCAGATTAGAATTTTAGTAGCTGGTTATGAGAATTTAGCAGGTTAGGATAATTAACGTGGCAGGTTATGATAATTGGGTTAAGATTAGGAAAGGGGGTTTGGGTTTGGGTTAAGGTTAGCTAAAATGCAACATAAAATGCAAAAATAATAACTTCTGACGTTAATTTGACAAAAGCTGGAAATCTTCTAGCCATGGCCCTATGGGTGGGGGAAGCTCTAGTCTAGAAGGCACATTCCATTTTGCTTAGGAGGATATTAAAACTCTCTCCATGTAGTCAAAAGTAGATGTCATTGTTGTAAAAAACTGTGAGCGTGCTTCATTTACTATCATTCTAAATGATAATACTGATTTGTTTTGTCATGTTACGCCAATTTCCCCAATGAGGACAGTTTGTGTTACTACATTACACACGATCGCAATTTCACCACATACATTTGAGTGGAATTTCACATCCTTTTTACTTCAGATTGGTGATGTTAATATACAAGTTTACAATCATCACGATTACATTACATCGATTGCTTTAAGCAGATTAATAATTGAATAATCATAATAATTTTAATTAACTATATTTGGTTTGGGCCCGTTGACTGTGTTAAACATGACTCTCCATTGCAGGATTTTGAACGCCGTTATAATGTTTAAACTAAATTGCACAGAACATTCGGGGAGCTCTTTTTATAACAGTCGATGGCAGCACACCAATAGGCCTACACTGGTTTGAGAGTCAAACTATCACTTAAATAACAGCCAAACCTTGTCAGGGCTCGTGATTCGATTAAGTTCGATGACGTTAAAGCAACTGTTTTGTTTCTGTCCCGTTTCGGCAGCCTCCTCGAATCTCCATCTGACGTGTCTTCAACAAATTCTCTCCTAACCAGTCATGTCAAAGTATTCTCAGATTCCATGTGGCATTTGAATAGTGTTCGTTTAACAGCGCATACACCCCAAACGTTGCCCCCTGTTCCATTTATTTCAAGATGATATCGATGGAAGTGACTAACAAAAATAAACGTGTACACACTGCGTTGGTGACCCATTTGAATCAAAATGCAACAATTCAAAAAGTAGCTAGGTATCTTTCCACGTTGTCCTCTAACCTCTAATGTTAACATTATTCCTCTATTTTTGGTGCGTGTGCAGTTTATACGGTGCTCATTAAACAACAACAAAAAAGTTATCTGACACGTGATAACAGTGTTTTGAAATTGGACTATTTATCAAAATGTATCGTCAACAGGAAGCAGCGACAGCCTCATCCTCATTTTCAACCAACATTTCAGGAATATGCCTATAAATGTAAATTTCAACATTCATTTCCAATGGAATTGTATTTAATCAGGTAAAAACTGCAGAATAATTCCAAAAACGTGCTGTGATTTATTTATTTTGATGCCTACAATAATCTAAAACACGAAGCACTTGCGCTTGAAGCAATACTTGGAGATCGTGCGCAATAGAAGCTGCCTAAAACAAAATACCTGGCCAATGTAATTGTAATACTGCATGTTATTGAGACCATAAAATCATCCAAAACCAAATAATAGTTGCAGATATGTTTATGCAAATCCAGGATTTTGACACTGTGCGCGCCTTCTTCGTTGTCATTCACATGGTTATCAACTTAAAACGAGTTTGCATTGTGTTTGCATATTGTTTTTATTGTTTAAGTTTTTTTCACCTTTATTTAACCAGGTAGGCAAGTGATTGATAATAAGTGATTGATAATGGTGTTGATTTCCTAGCATGGTTTACTATTTTCCATTTATTTTAACGCTATAATGAGTGACAGACATTTCACTTAAATTACGGGAAAATATGCTACTGTCAATAGGTCGAGAATATAATATAGAGCCTTTCTCCTTTAAAACAAAACAAGGCCAACATAGGGAACATTGAGGTCGAAATGTAACATTTCAATATATTTAAATGAATCACAGAAAATCTACTTCTGTCAATTTAATTCAAGATTGGATTCAAGTGGCCGGGCTCATAACTATGTGATGTGACTTCTTATCTCAGTCTCAGTCCATCTCTGACCAACCAGCAGGCGCCACTTATTTCACACACACACACACACACACACACACACACACACACACACACACACACACACACACACACACACACACACACACACACACACACACACACACACACACACACACACACGCACACATACAAACACACACACGCACACATACAAACACACACACACGCACGCACGCACACACACCACTTCATTCTTTTGACACAAGGTCTGCCTCACCTTCTTTTTTTAGGTGAATGTTTAGGCCTGAAAATATACCTCATCAAATCGTCCCCACACATGAACTGATAGACTAGGGCTACGGCAGATTTTGTGGCAGTGTCATTGTTTCATGTACATAGGCTACTAAATTATAAATTAGGTAGCCTACTTTCCATATATGTTTGGCCTTGAAAATAACAAGGCAGGCCTATACACAAATGTTTATTGAGCTCAGTTCATATACGATATATAAATGACGTGTGCGCGTGTAGGCTCTAAGTTAACTAAGGACACTCAGCTGCAGGGCCTTTCCATTGCGCTGGAGCATATTTCAAACATGCCAAAATAAAGGGCCCATCTTCTTCCTAACTTTCTAAGGCAACGCAACTTGCGCTGGCCTCATGCGCTCCGCTGGGATACCCCCCACCCCCATCCACGCCCCAATTACCCCCCCCCCCCCCCACCGGTCATATCCCCACCAGCGGAATCTGAAAGCATTAGGCTGACCCTGCTGCTAGGAAAAGAGTCTGTTTATCTGGAGAACAAATTCATGAAAATCTTTTTTTTGTATTCTTGCAATGGCAAGTGTTTGGCTACAGATGGAAACCTAAACACTCTTGTTGAAGTTTGAGAAAGCTCGTATATACAGGATTTAATACATATATTTAATACGGCATCATTATTTTCAAGGTGGAATGAATTTGGACAGAATCGCAGAGACCGTGAGACCCCCACCGACACGCGACATGACCTCTACGTTTCACTTGCCGAGAACTGCAAACAACACTCGAGAAACGTTGGAGAACTCAAGCAGCGAGTCATCAGATACTGAAATAACAGGTACGTTAACGGTGTAATGACATTGCATTACATACTCTCATAATTGCTAGGTAAGCTATACAACAGACATTTTTTTGTGTGTTAAACATTAACGGCTAAAAAGCTACGTATGTGTGTAATGTATTCGATATTAAGAGAAACTCATACGTAGTTTACAACTTTGTTCATAGCATTGAGCACTAACAAATACATTCGAAACACAAAGCACCTTCGGTGAATGAAATAAATAACTTCAATTGTCGTGTTTTAGTAGGCCTACTTTGATAACAATCACCATATTTTCTGCATATTTAAACAACTGACATGCAGGAGTTATAATACTTGTTTGAAGTTATATTTTGTGCTCCTGCGGAATGTTTGCTCTTTTATATTCCACTCCTCCTCATCAGTTGTACGATATCAATATATAAACCTAATACTAAAGAGATAATAAAACGTAAACTTACGAAGAATAGGGCTAGCCAATGCATTCAGCAGCTACAATATGGCTAGTTTGTTTTAAACTGATCTTTCATTTAAAAAAAATATTGCCCTTCTTACGTCTAGGTATGAAATGAAGGCGTTCTTGTAAAGACACGCATGGACAAGATAATGGACTCTAGATAAGACTGGACAAACGTTGCAACAAAAGCAACGTTCTAAATTTACGCCGATGAATTCCTCACGGAGCGTCTAAAATAATCCATTTTGAACCCGGAGCAAATCTGTTCATGTTTTGACGACCGTGATAGCCTACTGGTTGGTGGTCTTTGTAGGCCTTACAGACTTTTGAAAGTTGACATTTACTTTAGTGATTTACGGACACTTCAAACAAGGTTAGGATCACCCTGCCAGGTATATTATGCTTTTCTGCTGCAGAACTAAAAATCAAAGTAGTGTAAAAATCAAAGAAGTCTGACTCAGTATAAGCTACAGTACAATAACAAGAATGTATATGTGTGCTCTTCACAGAAAAGGAGAGGAGTGTAGAACACAGAAGTGACGATGGAAACGCCGATGACCCCAAAAAGAAGAAAGCGAGGCGGCAGAGGACTCATTTCACCAGCCAGCAGCTGCAGGAGCTCGAGGCCACCTTTCAGCGGAACCGCTACCCCGACATGAGCACGAGAGAGGAAATAGCTGTGTGGACCAACCTCACCGAGGCCAGAGTCAGGGTAAGTGAGTAGAGATGCGTTTTGGCCCGTGCTTAAAACGTGTGTATATTCAAAGGGAAACCGTAAAGACGTGAAGGAATGACAGTAAAACTCTTTCCATTTAAACTTGTTCTGGGTCTATTGCTTGACTTTAAACCAACACCGGAATACCACTTGGATGAAATCGTTGCAATAATTAATGACGATCACAAACTTTACGAGGTAGATCTTATGCTATAATTTCCCTCCATCTTTGGGGGGAGGGGGGGGGTGCATTACACAGCTGTATCTATGGACTTTTGATGACATTGTATTAACTATATTTTTATATATACTTACAGTATCTGCGCCAATTAATTTAGAATATTTAGTTCGGCAACAGTTCATTTTACATAGGTCTTATTATTGCTATAATGGGTATTGTTCACTACAAATCCACTGTAACGTGTTCCTCTAGAAACATTTTACAGCAAAAATGTTTAGTGTAGTGCAATGAGTAATATCATATTACCATGCACACTCATGTTGTTGCGAGTAATTGCACATTAGGCCTATGGAAAACCCCTTTTGAAAAATTCAACCCAAACCACCTAAACAAATCGGGTGTTTTAATTACAATATAGGCAAGAAACAACATAAGCTTGATTTTTTTTGTGTCCTGGGCCTACAACTAACGTATGTCCCATGTGTAAAGTATCAATACTTTTAAGCCTACATATCAAAACAACAATGCACTAGTCAGTTGGCAAGAAGTCGACAATAGGGCCAATAAGCGCCTAATATAATTGTAATTAATATTTTTGGATGGCTAATATATTATGATTATCCATACATCTATAGAATAGTTCCAACATTTCGAAGAGGATCACACACTCTTAAAATAGATGCCCAAGCAGGAGGACATCATAACATTTACCTTATATTATCCAACAGAAGTGAATTACACTCACTCTTAAAATAGACGCCCAAGCAGGAGGACATCATAACATTTACCTTATATTATCCAACAGAAGTGAATTACACTCACTCTTAAAATAGACGCCCAAGCAGGAGGACATCATAACATTTACCTTATATTATCCAACAGAAGTGAATTACACTCACTCTTAAAATAGACGCCCAAGCAGGAGGACATCATAACATTTACCTTATATTATCCAACAGAAGTGAATTACACTCACTCTTAAAATAGACGCCCAAGCAGGAATTCCTTTTAATCTGGAACATTTTGTTCAGCGGTCTTGCAAGGGGCCGTGCAAACACTTCATGGTTATTGATAATACAACGATTGATAATCATTTTGATGAATTTGATGGTCCATAGTGCCTATGCAGACGTGATAGCGGCGAGATATAGGCCACAGCTAAAACACAATGATGAGGAGGCTTTTCTAGCTAAATATAACCCACCACTGTGCAGCTCTAAGCTTAGGGTGTCACATCGTTCATGTCTTTGTGGACAATTGATCTTTAGCCCACAACCGTGTGCCCCAGAAGACTATACATAGCCCCACTTCCAATTATATACCCTAAGACTCACGATTTGTCTCCATTATAAAGTACAAACAAGTGTTCTTTTAATAAAAACATTAGAGAGACAATTTTCTGAAGTTGTGACAAAAATATATTCTAGGTTTTTTAATCATTCATAGGCCTTGTTAGGCCTAGCCTAGGCTATATGTTCTCTAGTTGACTGTTATGGATTGTATTATAAATGTTACAAGTAATAACATAATAACACAACTACTGTTCTTATTATTACATTATATTACTGTTATAGATCGCATGTTGAATACTCTTTTTGTCTCTGATCTTAAGGTGTGGTTCAAAAATCGCAGGGCCAAATGGAGGAAGCGTGAACGCAACCAGCAAATGGACCTGTGCAAGAACAGCTACCTGCCCCAGTTCAGTGGCCTCATGCAGCCCTATGACGACATGTATCCCACCTACACCTACAACAACTGGACGAACAAAGGACTGACCCCGGCTAATCTGTCCACAAAGAACTTCACTTTTTTCAACTCAATGAGCCCACTCACATCCCAGTCAATGTTCTCAGCTCCTAACTCCATCTCCTCTATGACTATGGCCGGAAGTATGGGGGGGCACTCGGCTGTACCGGGGATGCCAACTGCGGGCCTGAACAACATCAGCAATTTTAACGGCATCGGCACCGCTACAATCAACTCAGCCATGTCCTCGTCGTCCTGTCCGTATGGGCCTCCTGGTTCCCCTTACAGCGTATACAGAGACACATGTAACTCTAGCCTGGCGACCCTGAGACTGAAATCGAAACAGCACCCAACCTTTGGATACAGCGGGTTGCAAGGTCCCGGGTCTAGCCTTAACGCCTGCCAATACAACAGCTGATGTATCAGCCGTGATGAAAATAATTTGCGGGCAGCTCTAAACCTAGTAGCCTAGCCTACCTGCGAATGGAGCGAAAGACAACTAAAATGGATTAGTTGCAATCATTTATTTTTCAAATGAATTATGCGGGTTGTAGCCTATGTGTTTACCAATGAACTTGTAGGCTACAACAATTTAAATGTCCATGTTTTTTGGATTTAAAAGTGATGATGAAGATGTGTTACATTGCAACGTTGTACATTAGCCTACATAAGAAACAGACAAAGGATCTCCTATGCATGTTCGCTTACTTGCTTTGAGGGCTCAAACCCATTTGAACTGACTTGTATTTGTCTAAGCCAGCGTTTCCCAAACTCGGTCCTGGGGACCCCAAGGAGTGCACGTTTTGTTTTTTGCCCTAGCACTACACAGCTGATTCAAATATTCAACCAAAACCCCCGTGGGGTCCCCAGGACCAAGTTTGGGAAATGCTGGCCTAGGCCCTGTACTCTTGGTCTTGGATTAGAAACAGTTTGGTAAACTTGGATTAGAAACCAAGAAGTGCAACACATATAACTAGACATATCCGGACTCTGTAGAAGAACAATTGTATTGTACATAGCTCAGACTTTTATGTTGTTCATGTGTTTTACCGTTTATGCAGGGGGTGCCACTGGCCCACCCAATTGTGTCCTGTTTCTGTAGCATGACTTTACCTTTAAATGCTCTGTCTGGAGTATTTTCGTTTTATTTGTTTGCTCAAAATAGAATTTCTGCATTTTTAACTTGGGTGCAAAGTGTTTTGTACGAGTTGATAGTAATGTAAGATAAAGCAAAATCCATTATACTGTATTCAAAAGGTGATTGAAAAGTAACTTCATGTGTTTATGGTAATATGTTTGAATAAACTACAGCAGAAAGAAGTGCATTTCAGATATTAAAACGACGGAAAAGGTATACATGACAAAACATAATATGTTCCAAGTTTATGGAATAAAAGATAGGAGTGCAAAGTAAACAGCCTATAATTCATTATTTCAGGGATGACAACTCAAACCAATTTTCACCTGCACACATTTAAACACCCCTAGAGCACGGCTTCCCAAACCTGACCATGTAAAAAAAGAAGAAAAAAACGGGATATAATTACAAATGATAGGGATATGATTTTTTAAAAATTGGGGCTATGAAAGTCTTTTACAAATCAGTCTGACAAGACCTTTGACAGCATTTCAATCTGAAGTATGGTGGTTTTAAGTGACTGACATCAGAATCAGAAAGGTATTGGCAATAATTTTGTATGATATTCTGTGTAGAAAATAACATCCCCTCTGGGCACAGACATCAGTTCAACGTCTAGTTTTTGATTTACATTTGGTTGAGTTGTCAACTAACGTGAATTCAACGTGAAATTCACCAAACATTTCACCATGTCATTGAATTTAGGCTAAAGGTTGGGTAAAACAAATACGAAATTCCCTTAGTTGATGGCTTTTTGAAAATCCAATCAGTTTTTCCAGGTTGATTGAACATCATTACATATATTTTTTGGTTGAAATGACTTGGAAACAATGCTGATTCAACCCGTTTTTACCTAGTGGTCATCTTTAACCAGGCATCCATGCCAAGTAGGCTACATGTCAGATAAAAAAAATGTCACAGCATATTTGTCGGTAAACTTTCCATATGTTGACAAAACTAAATAAACCTACCTTTAACAAGATGGGACCTTTTTGTGTAGTTAAAATGATTTATGTGAGAAATTGCGGTGGTAAGCCTTTATGCGGAAATATTGATATAATAACCATCATATCAAAGTAGACTTGGAGTCAAGAGATTATGTGTAATGTGATTCTCCCACTATGACTCGGGAAAGCATGCAGTTTATTAGGCTACATATTAAATAAATGATGATACATTTCACAGGATGGTGAAAGTGCACGGTGATGAGCTTGTGGCACTTTTCCAATAAATATTGAGGTTTTTATTTTGGTGACATGATGGTAGATGGTTGCGTGTTTGTCATGTACAAATAATCTCACTCTTTTGTCCATAATAATCTCATAATGTGCTATAATATATTTGCGCAATGTATCCGCGAGCGTGCACATTCGCTATAAAACTAATTGTATTTTATTTATAAAACAACCAGTAGAGTTGAAAATGCAATGGAAACCCATTTCAATTGTATTTTTTATTCGGTACATTTTAATTTAACCGCAAATGTTATTTACATGTCCACAAATTCAGCACACACAGCCTTTTATCCACAACAAGTCGTTTTGATAGAAACACATCTCTAGTGAATAAATGCGCATATTGTTTCCATATAAAATGAACCCAAATATGTATATGTTCCTTTAAAATTCTATTTATCCATGAAATAAATAACAACAGCACATCCAATAATGTTATTGTAGACTAGGCTACTCCCATATCATATAAACAGAGTAATTAATAGAAGGCGACATTACCGTTAGGCTACTAACACAGTAAAATAAGAACCGTTATCGACACAAGGCTAAGTATTAAATGTTTTCAAACAAACCAAATAGCCAATGCGTACCACACAGTAAATGTTCCCAAATAATATCACAATCATAAACTAGCCATACTTACGATTCCATCCAATGACTTCCATTCCACATTTCTTTATGCACAAAACGAACAAATAAACAATATTTCTGCCTCACGGACGCAGTGGCGGTTCTAGCTTGTATGGCTCCCTGGGTGAACCCCCGCTTCAGGCCCCCCCTCCCCCCCCTAACATTTAAAACTATATAAATACAAAAAATATATATATACAACAACAAATATCAAAAAGAAGTGACAAAGACAAATATAACCAAATTCGTGTTGATTTGGCACTCCAGCATCGATAAATTACCCATCTTCCAACACTGTCAACCAAGAGGCAAGACTAAACCAATTCACCTTGGTGGTGTGCAGACTGGTTTTATATTATACTTAACCGATTTCGCACAAACCAGAAAAAAATAAAACAATATGTCTGTGAAATATATATTCACAGTATTATGAATGAATTGTGGTTTATTTAGTAGCATTTTGTAGTGTGACTGATTTTACTAATTGCATTAGTACTGTACAAAGAGGTGCGCTATTTGATAGATTCCCCCGCTCCCCCTACCTCGGGCTTCCAGTGGGGAGACCTGAGGTCAACCTACCCCCGCCCCCCTCCCCATTTCGTACTTCTGAGTGGGAGACCTTCCCAGGCAGTAGCCCGCCTAGCTCACAAACTAGAATCAGGGAGCCCACTCCGACAAGGTTGATTGACCCACAGTCCCACGCGGTGACATGATATCATTGACGTTACGTGCAAATGAGCGATAGAAAACCGATCGCGCTAATGTCACCATTCCAAATGTTTTTGTGCGGGCGCCTTGTGCCGCCCTGCCTTGTCTGGCAGCGAAACAGTTCATTCAGCCTAACTTCTGTTTAAAAAAAAACATAGCTGTCATGGCTGACTTGGCTAAACACGTGGTTTCTTCTGACAATTGAGATATACAAACTATAGGATAAGGGGACAGCTAGCGAGGTCAGATGTAGTCAATATAACTATTTGTTCAGCACTTTTGAAATGTAAAGCGACAGAATTCAGAACCAAAATAACAGATAATCCGTGATTTGGTATACAAATGAGCAGTGGCGATTTTGGCATGTTCTTACAGTATTCTCCTTGTATACCAAGTCAGAACTGTAGGATAAACCGTAGAACAAATAAAGTGGGTATATGAGAAGACAATGAAAACTCTTACAATATTCAATCATTACATTTCTCTAAAACAAGCAATAGGCTAAATGTGCACCACCAAGTCAGAACAGTAGGCGAAATTAGGAGGGGGAAATGGACCAAATTATTAGGGTGAGGCACATGGGCCACTAACAGCTTACTACACAACATACACTTAGTATTGCTTTCTTAGCCATAGTATACATATCTCCCTGGCATATTACATAATTTATGCAGTAGCATACAATACATTTATGGACTCAACTTGTTGTGCTGTGCTCACTTGAACAAGAAGGTGGCGCGGTAGTCCTTCATGGGCAAATTTTATCATCAAACTTTGCCATCAAAGTCTGGCATTCTCTGGATTTATGCTGCTTTCAAGACAACTGGCAACACGGAAATTAACAAGGTTGAATCATGAGGACATCAGTGATCTTCAGGTCGTAGCTCCAGAAAGAGGCCCGAGTTCGTGACTTGCAATTCCGAGTTGGATGACCATTCATAACGTATTTTCTCAGTTGGTATAACGGTTTTCTTGAGTCGAAGGAGAGGCGGCCCAAAACGCAGCGTGGTGATTATTCATGGTTCTTTAATAAAGAAACTATACATGAATAGACTAACAAAACAAGAAATGTGAAAAACCAAAACAGCCCTATCTGGTGCGAACACAGAGACTGATGCGTGGTGCTGGCACTGGTGGTACTGGGCCGAGGACACGCACAGGAAGCCTGGTGCGGGGAGCTGCCACCGGAGGGCTGGTGCGTGGAGGTGGTACTGGATAAACCGGACCGTGCAGGCGCACTGGAGCTCTTGAGCACCGAGCCTGCCCAACCTTACCGGTTGAATGCTCCCGGTAAGGTGGAATAGCCTGCACTGGGCTATGCAGGTGAACCGGGGACACAGTGCGCAAGGCCCAAGGAGACGCACTGGAGACCAGATGCGTAGAGCCGGCTTCACTTGGCTCAATGCTCACTCTAGCCCGGCCGACACTGGGGACACCATGCGCTCCACCGCATATCCTTTTAAGTGTAGACAATACACCCTTAAACCCAGAATTGAACCACACACTCCATTGAATAGCAGGCTAGTGATTGCTTTGCAATACCTGTAGTTAGTCACGCATTCCTTCCAAACCACTCATTGCTGAATTTGCGATTTCCAACATGTTGTGTAATGTTTGTGTCCAATGGCCGATGAGCGGCGATATGTTTTGTCTATAATATCTCTTCATTATTTTGCATCATATGACAAGGATTGAAAAGGATTTGCCAGTGGATTGTCAACTTAATACATGATGATGACTGATAGCTTCTTAGCTAAAATTTTGAAAGTATGATGTTGACATAATCAGTCCAATCAAAGCTACTGTAGATTTTTTACATTGATTTATTTTTAATTTCACCTTTATTTAACCATTTAGGCTAGTTGAGAACATTTAACATTACATTTAAGTCATTTAGCAGACGCTCTTATCCAGAGCGACTTACAAATTGGTGAATTCACCTTCTGACATCCAGTGGAACAGCCACTTTACAATAGTGCATCTAAATCATTAAGGGGGAGGGGGGTGGGGGTGAGAAGGATTACTTATCCTATCCTAGGTATTCCTTGAAGAGGTGGGGTTTCAGGTGTCTCCGGAAGGTGGTGATTGACTCCGCTGTCCTGGCGTCGTGAGGGAGTTTGTTCCACCATTGGGGGGCCAGAGCAGCGAACAGTTTTGACTGGGCTGAGCGGGAACTGTACTTCCTCAGTGGTAGGGAGGCGAGCAGGCCAGAGGTGGATGAACGCAGTGCCCTTGTTTGGGTGTAGGGCCTGATCAGAGCCTGGAGGTACTGCGGTGCCGTTCCCCTCACAGCTCCGTAGGCAAGCACCATGGTCTTGTAGCGGATGCGAGCTTCAACTGGAAGCCAGTGGAGAGAGCGGAGGAGCGGGGTGACGTGAGAGAACTTGGGAAGGTTGAACACCAGACGGGCTGCGGCGTTCTGGATGAGTTGTAGGGGTTTGATGGCACAGGAAGGGAGCCCAGCCAACAGCGAGTTGCAGTAATCCAGACGGGAGATGACAAGTGCCTGGATTAGGACCTGCGCCGCTTCCTGTGTGAGGCAGGGGCGTACTCTGCGGATGTTGTAGAGCATGAACCTACAGGAACGGGCCACCGCCTTGATGTTAGTTGAGAACGACAGGGTGTTGTCCAGGATCACGCCAAGGTTCTTAGCGCTCTGGGAGGAGGAAACAATGGAGTTGTCAACCGTGATGGCGAGATCATGGAACGGGCAGTCCTTCCCCGGGAGGAAGAGCAGCTCCGTCTTGCCGAGGTTCAGCTTGAGGTGGTGATCCGTCATCCACACTGATATGTCTGCCAGACATGCAGAGATGCGATTCGCCACCTGGTCATCAGAAGGGGGAAAGGAGAAGATTAATTGTGTGTCGTCTGCATAGCAATGATAGGAGAGACCATGTGAGGTTATGACAGAGCCAAGTGACTTGGTGTATAGCGAGAATAGGAGAGGGCCTAGAACAGAGCCCTGGGGGACACCAGTGGTGAGAGCGCGTGGCGAGGAGACAGATTCTCGCCACGCCACCTGGTAGGAGCGACCTGTCAGGTTCCAAGCGTGGGCCGCGCCGGAGATGCCCAACTCGGAGAGGGTGGAGAGGAGGATCTGATGGTTCACAGTGTCGAAGGCAGCCGATAGGTCTAGAAGGATGAGAGCAGAGGAGAGAGAGTTAGCTTTAGCAGTGCGGAGCGCCTCCGTGATACAGAGAAGAGCAGTCTCAGTTGAATGACTAGTCTTGAAACCTGACTGATTTGGATCAAGAAGGTCATTCTGAGAGAGATAGTGGGAGAGCTGGCCAAGGACGGCACGTTCAAGAGTTTTGGAGAGAAAAGAAAGAAGGGATACTGGTCTGTAGTTGTTGACATCGGAGGGATCGAGTGTAGGTTTTTTCAGAAGGGGTGCAACTCTCGCTCTCTTGAAGACGGAAGGGACGTAGCCAGCGGTCAGGGATGAGTTGATGAGCGAGGTGAGGTAAGGGAGAAGGTCTCCGGAAATGGTCTGGAGAAGAGAGGAGGGGATAGGGTCAAGCGGGCAGGTTGTTGGGCGGCCGGCCGTCACAAGAAGCGAGATTTCATCTGGAGAGAGAGGGGAGAAAGAGGTCAGAGCACAGGGTAGGGCAGTGTGAGCAGAACCATTGTCGTTTGACTTAGAAACGAGGATCGGATGTCGTCGACCTTCTTTTCAAAATGGTTGACGGTCATCTGCAGAGAGGGAGGAGGGGGTGGGGGAGTAGGATTCAGGAGGGAGGAGAAGGTGGCAAAGAGCTTCCTAGGGTTAGAGGCAGATGCTTGGAATTTAGAGTGGAAGAAAGTGGCTTTAGCAGCAGAGACAGAGGAGGAAAATGTAGAGAGGAGGGAGTGAAAGGATGCCAGGTCCGCAGGGAGGCGAGTTTTCCTCCATTTCCGCTCGGCTGCCCGGAGCACTGTTCTGTGAGCTCGCAGTGAGTCGTCGAGCCACGGAGCGGGAGGGGGGAGGACCGAGCCGGCCTGGAGGATAGGGGACATAGAGAGTCAAAGGATGCAGAAAGGGAAGAGAGGAGGGTTGAGGAGGCAGAATCAGGAGATAGGTTGGAGAAGGTATGAGCAGAGGGAAGAGATGATAGGATGGAAGAGGAGACAGTAGCGGGGGAGAGAGAGCGAAGGTTGGGACGGCGCGATACCATCCGAGTAGGGGCAGTGTGGGAAGTGTTGGATGAGAGCGAGAGGGAAAAGGATACAAGGTAGTGGTCGGAGACTTGGAGGGGAGTTGCAATGAGGTTAGTGGAAGAACAGCATCTAGTAAAGATGAGGTCGAGCGTATTGCCTGCCTTGTGAGTAGGGGGGAAGGTGAGAGGGTGAGGTCAAAAGAGGAGAGGAGTGGAAAGAAGGAGGCAGAGAGGAATGAGTCAAAGGTAGACGTGGGGAGGTTAAAGTCGCCCAGGACTGTGAGAGGTGAGCCGTCCTCAGGAAAGGAGCTTATCAAGGCATCAAGCTCATTGATGAACTCTCCGAGGGAACCTGGAGGGCGATAAATGATAAGGATGTTAAGCTTGAAAGGGCTGGTAACTGTGACAGCATGGAATTCAAAGGAGGCGATAGACAGATGGGTAAGGGGAGAAAGAGAGAATGACCACTTGGGAGAGATGAGGATCCCGGTGCCACCACCCCGCTGACCAGAAGCTCTCGGGGTGTGCGAGAACACGTGGGCGGACGAAGAGAGAGCAGTAGGAGTAGCAGTGTTGTCTGTGGTGATCCATGTTTCCGTCAGTGCCAAGAAGTCGAGGGACTGGAGGGAGGCATAGGCTGAGATGAGCTCTGCCTTGTTGGCCGCAGATCGGCAGTTCCAGAGGCTACCGGAGACCTGGAACTCCACGTGGGTCGTGCGCGCTGGGACCACCAGACTAGGGTGGCCGCGGCCACGCGGTGTGGAGGCGTTTGTATGGTCTGTGCAGAGAGGAGAGAACAGGGATAGATAGACACATAGTTAACAGGCTACAGAAGAGGCTACGCTAATGCAAAGGAGATTGGAATGACAAGTGGACTACACTTATCGAATGTTCAGAACGTTAAGCTTACGTAGCAAGAATCTTATTGACTAAAATGATTGAAATGATACAGTACTGCTGGAGTAGGCTAGCTGGCAGTGGCTACGTTGTTGACACTACACTAATCAAGTCGTTCCGTCGAGTGTAATAGTTTCTACAGTGCTGCTATTCTGGGGCTAGCTGGCTAGCTAGCAGTGTTGATTACGTAACGTTACGTTAAAAGAACGACAATAGCTGGCTAGCTAACCTAGAAAATCGCTCCAGACTACACAATTGTCTTAGATACAAAGACGGCTAAGTAGCTAGCTAGCTACGATCAAACAAATCAAACCGTTGTACTGTAATGAAGTGAAATGAAAATGTGATACTACCTGTGGAGCGAGGCGGAATGTTGACCGGGTTGTTGAAGTTCAATTCGGAAGACGTTGGCTAGCTGTTGGCTAGCTAGCTAGCAGTGACTCCTACGTTAAGGACGACAAATAGCTGGCTAGCTAACCTCGGTAAATTAAGATAATCACTCTAAGTCTACACACTCTAAGCTACACAATTACCTTGGATACGAAGACAGCAAAGACAACTATGTAGCTAGCTAACACTACACTAATCGAGTCATTGAGTGTAATAGTTTCTACAGTGCTAGTGGACGTTAGCTAGCTGCTGTGCTAGTGGACGTTAGCTAGCTGCTGGGCAGAAAGCAGTGTAGACTACGTTAGGACGACAAAATACGATCAGCAAAGACAACTATGTAGCTAGCTAACACTACACTAATCGAGTCATTGAGTGTAATAGTTTCTACAGTGCTAGTGGACGTTAGCTAGCTGCTGTGCTAGTGGACGTTAGCTAGCTGCTGGGCAGAAAGCAGTGTAGACTACGTTAGGACGACGAAATACAACGAACAAGTTCTCATTTACAACTGCGACCTGGCCAAGATAATGCAAAGCAGTGTGACAAAAACAACAACACAGAGTTACACATAAACAAATATACAGTCAATAACATAATAGAAAAATCTATGTACAGTATGTGCAAATGTAGAAGAGTAGGGAGATAAGGCAATAAATAGGCCATAGAGGTGAAATAATTACAATTTAGCATTAACACTGGAGTGATAGATGTGCAGATGATGATGTGCAAGTAGAGATACTGGGGTGCAAAAGAGAAAGAGGATAAATAACAATATGGGGATGAGGTAGTTGGGTGTGCTATTTACAGATTGGCTGTGAACAGGTACAGTGATCGGTAAGCTGCTCTGACAGCTGATGCTTAAAGTTAGAGAGGGAGATATAAGACTCCAGCTTCAGTGATTTTTGCTATTTGTTCCAGTCATTGGCAGCAGAGAACAAGAAGGAAAGGCGGCCAAAGTAAGTGTTGGCGTTGGGGGTGACCAGTGAAATATACCTGCTGGAGCGCATGCTACATTAGGGTGTTGCTATGGTGACCAGTGAGCTGAGATAAGGCGGGGCTTTAGCTAGCAAATACTTATAGATGATCTGGAGCCAGTGGGTTTGGCGACGAATATGTAGCGAGGATCAGCCAACGAGAGCATACAGGTTGCAGTGGTGGGTAGTATATGGGGCTTTGGGGACAGTACACAATGTAATGCAGGTTCACCTTCCGACAATGCAAAAACAATTGAAAAAGTAGTAACTAAGTGAATAATGGAAATGTACTTTTTTTTACACTACCGTTCAAAAGTTTGGGGTCACTTAGAAATGTTCTTGTTTTTTGAAAGAAAAACATTTTTTTTGTCCATTAAAATTAAATAAAATTGATCAGAAATGCTGTGTAGACATTGTTAATGTTGTAAATGACTATCGTAGGTGGAAACGGCTGATTGAAAAAAAAAGAGGCCCGTTATCAGCAACCATCACTTCTGTGTTCCAATGGCATGTTGTGTTAGCTATTCCAAGTTCATAATTTTAAAAGGCTAATTGATCATTAGAAAACCCTTTTGAAATTGAAAACTGTTGTTCTGATGAAAGAAGCAATAAAACTGGCCTTCTTCATACTAAGACTAGTTGAGTATCTGGAGCATCAGCGTTTTGGGCGGCCGGGTAGCCTAGTGGTTAGAGCGTTGGACTAGTGACCGGAAGGTTGCAAGTTCAAATCCCTGAGCTGACAGGTACAAATCTGTCCCCTGAACAGGCAGTTAACCCACTGTTCCTAGGCCATCATTGAAAATAAGAATTTGTTCTTAACTGACTTGCCTGGTTAAATAAAGGTATAAATAAATAAAATTTGCAGGTTCAATTACAGGCTCAAAATGTCCAGAAACAAATAACTTTCTTCTGAAACTTGTAAATCTATTCTTGTTCTGAGAAATTAAGGCTATTCCTTGCGTGAAGAAACTGAAGATCTGGTACAACACTGTGTACTACTCCCTTCACAGAACAGAACAAACTGTTTCTAACTCAAATAGAAAGAGGAGTGGGAGCACAACTGAGCAAGAGGACGAGTACATTAGTGTCTAGTTTGAATAACAGAAGCCTCACAAGTCCTCAACTGGCAGCTTCATTAACTAGTGCCTGCAAAACACCAGTCTCAACATCAACAGTGAAGAGGCAACTCCGGGATGCTGGCCTTTCTAAATGGAAATACCATAAGCCAATCTTGTTTAACCTGTAGAATGGAATAGGTTATAAGACCTCTATGATACATTTCACTTTGTTAGTTCTACTACCTCAACATTGGCCATTTTAAACAGGGAGCCAGTAGCTAACAAAATGGCTAGCCAGTCAATCCAGGCTAAAGCAAATAACAAAACCACTCGCTGAAAATAAACACTTTTCCTAATATCATGACTTATATCAACATCCTTAGCTTGCCCATTCACTAAATATACTGTTAAATAACTAAATATACTGTTAAAAAAAACAATAGCTTATGGATGCTGAGCACTAATGCTAGCTTATTAGCTTATTAGCATTAGCTAACCCTTAGTCTCCCTCAGCATATCTACATATCTACTGTAGCTAGTTAGCTACCACCAACCCTGCACAAACCTGTGGCTAACCTGTGGCTAACTCTGCTGCTGCTGCTGCACTTTTACTTTCTGGATGCTTTTTTAGTCTCTCTTTCAGAAGAAGTTCAGAATATCCATATTTGCTCTGTGCAATGCTGCAGACGCTGACCGAGTGACAGGCGTTTTGCTGAGTAGTGACTTGACATCTAACCGGTGCTGTAGTAGTGGGGTCAAGGGATGTGAGCGGTCCACTGCATTGTGAAATCTCGACCGATCACTGCAGGCACAGGCCGTCACTCCAGGGGCTTCTTGCTGTGCCTGCTACTGTATAGCGCAAGTGATCCTCAGTTATATAAACATTTTGGGGCTTAGGCCCCAGAAGCCCAGACCTAATGATGCCACATATTGTTTTGACAAAAGCAATGTCCCCCCAAAAAACATTGCAATAGAAATCGCAGCCATAGTGGCAGCTAAAGATCGACATCATTTCTATTCGTTTGGCAGGGTTGGACTTCTTCTTTTTACTGGGAAAAATCATGATGGAAACTATTATCAGCTAGCATCTCTCTCATGTCTCGTCATTGAGCAGCCCAAATTGGGCGGTTTCCATGGATACTCACAGATGCAGAGGAGCACATGGGCCACCACAGGGAGCAAGGGACAGACAGAGATGGATCAGATAGAGATGGATCAGCTATGGATATTAATGGAGGAAGTTACTGTATTTCTCATTTTGGGTTGAGCAATCAGGCCCGGGGAGAGTAGGGCCTGGACGTCACCGGCATTGCTTTTCTGGTTGTCTGAATGCAAGTTTCACCATCCAATTATCTCAGATCTAGGCTACAGGAGTGCAAGTTTCACCATCCAATTATCTCAGATCTAGGCTACAGGAGTGCAAGTTTCTCCATCCAATTATCTAAGATCTAGGCTACAGGAGTGCAAGTTTCACCATCCAATTATCTCAGATCTAGGCTACAAGAGTGCAAGTTTCTCCATCCAATTATCTCAGATCTAGGCTACAGGAGTGCAAGTTTCTCCATCCAATTATCTCAGATCTAGGCTACAGGCAAGTTTCACCATCCAATTATCTCAGATCTTCACAAGTTTCATCCAATTATCTCAGATCTAAGCTACAGGAGTGCACGTTTCTCCATCCAATTATCTCAGATCTAGGCTACAGGAGTGCAAGTTTCTCCATCCAATTATCTCAGATCTAGGCTACAGGAGTGCAAGTTTCTCCATCCAATTATCTCAGATCTAGGCTACAGGAGTGCAAGTTTCTCCATCCAATTATCTCAGATCTAGGCTACAGGAGTGCAAGTTTCACCATCCAAATATCTCAGATCTCTAGATCCAATATCTCAGATTTAGGCTACAGGAGTGCAAGTTTCTCCATCCAATTATCTCAGATCTAGGCTACAGGAGTGCAAGTTTCTCCATCCAATTATCTCAGATTCATAAAACACGGGACGAGATGTTAAAAACTGTCCATTGTGCCAATAGATGGAATGCACCCGCATGAGATTTGCTGTGATGTTGACAGAGTGGCATGGGAGGTTTATTTCTTAGACTGGGTTAAGATGTCAATTTTGGGACACATCCTCAGTAGTGTGCCTTCGAATCAGTGGGTGTTTCAGCCTTTAATCACTAAACACCCTCATCAAAGGTGGCCAGCTAAAGGGTGATCAAGCCTTAGCTTGTGTCCCATGCCCAATTAAGATGTCCCATGGGACTATGCAAGGCAGGGGCGTCCTCTTCCCTGAGCCAGCCCTACAGCTGACCGCATACCTCATATGTCCTCCTCAAGTTGGAGGGATCTGAATTGGGTTCTCATGTGGGGGTGGGGGGTCATGAAGTCATAGCCCAGCAAGGGTCCTTCCGTTTGATCCAGATCCACTGGCTGCCTCTTTCAGCTGCTTGAGAAACTGCTCTGACGGTCTGCCGCAGAGCCTGTCCATGGATTCCAAGTTCTTTCAGCAACCTGATGGTGGAAGAAGCCACGAATCCTCTGCATCCCACTTCAACTGGCCAGACCTTTGCATTCCAGCCACGCTGAGTTGCGTCTGCTGCCAACTCTGTGTAACGCAGTTTCTTACGCTCGTAGGCCTCTTCAACAGAGTTTTCCTCCATTGCCTCCATTTGCCAAAGCTCACTCCAGTTGATCTTTCTCCTCTCCAGGCCTTCCCACCGAGTCCATTGCCCTTGTTTAGCAAGAGAGAGCCATTGCACTTCTTGCAGTCTCCTCCTGTCTGCGCACCTCCTCGACCACCAGCTTCCTGCGTTCAGATGTTGTTGCCTTATGGAACATTGGTTTACTTGCTGCCAGGCCAAAGCCTCCGCTTCCATGCTGGTTATTCCCCACAATGTCTTGGTGTCTCAGGGCTGATGTTGCTTGCTGCACAGCCTTGGATGATGTCCATTTCCGTCCAGTTTGTCCGTCCAGTTTGTAGGTCAGATCTAGGCTACACGAGTGCAAGTTTCACCATCCAATTATTTCAGATCGAGGCTACAGGAGTGCAAGTTTCTCCATTGCACGGACAGTAATGATGGGTTGGCACATGAGAACTAGATGGTCATTTTCCAAACCAGATTTTTTTTATAACTTGCTCTTTAAAATGATTTTTGTGAGAGTTGAAAAAGTTTAAAATGTTTTACTTCAGTGAAAAGCAGTGAAAAATAATCAAAGTAAAAAATATTTCAAATTTATTTGATAGACTACTATATCAGCCTTATTACTTTGGTGTGTGGGGAAGATAGATCACATACTTAATCACAAATAACTACACTCAGACTATGACACTTTTATACCACAGTATATGCAAACTGTAATAATAGAGGACAGAAGACAAAGAGACGAAGTTTAAAATAAAATACAAAAGTTTATTTTATCACAACAGTCTAGATGGACAATAACATATATGACCTACGTGGAAGATTAAACTACCAACGGGACATTCAAAACTGTAATATCTTATGCTTCACGGAGACGTGGTTGAGTGACTACACTATCACCATACTGCTGGTTACACGCTGCACTGGAAGGATAGAACCTACCTAGAGAGTTTTCATCTGTATCCTAATCCTTTTCACCAAATTTCTATCAGCATGTTAAATGTGCAACCAGGGAGACAGAAAACTCTGGACGCATACAAAGCTCTCCCTCACCCTCCATTCGGCAAATCTGACCATAATTATATCCTCCTGATTCCTGCTTACAAGCAAAAATTAAAGCATAAAGCACCAGTGACTAGATCAATAAAAAAGTGATCAGATGAAGCAGATGCAAAACTACATGACTGTTTTGCTAGCACAGACTGGAATATGTTCAGTGATTCCTCCCATGGCATTGAGGGGTACACCACATCAGTCATTGGCTTCATCAATAAGTGCATTGATGACGTCGTACCCACAGTCACCGTACATACATAACCCAACCAGAAGCCATGGATTACAGGTAACATCTGTACTGAGCGAAAGGCTAGAACTGTCACTATCAAGGAGCGGGACTCTAACCAGGAAGCTTCTAAGAAATCCCGCTATGCCCTCCGACGAACCATCAAACAGGCAAAGTGTCAATACAGGACTAAGATCGAATTGTACTACACTGGCTCTGACGCTCGTCGGATTTGGCAAGGCTTGCAAACCATTGCAGACGACAAAGGGCAGCAGAGCCAAGAGCTGTCCAGTTGCATGAGCCTACCAGACGAGCTAAACTACTTCTATGCTCGCTTCTAGGCAAATAACACTGAAACATGCATGAGAGCACCAGCTGTTCTGGAAGACTGTGTGATCATGCTCTCCGCAGCCAACGTGAGTAAGACCTTTCAACAGGTCAACATTCATAAGGCCGCAGGGCCAGACAGATTACCAGGACGTGTACTGAAAGCATACCAACTGGCAGGTGTATTCACTGACATTTTCAACGTCTCCCTGTCAGAGTCTGTAATACCAACATGTTTTAAGCAGACCACCATAGTGCCTGTGCCCAAAAACACTAAGGTAACCTGCCTAAATGACTACAGACACGTAGAACTCACGTCTGTAGCCATGAAGTGCTTCGAAAGGATGGTCATGACTCACATCAACACCATTATGCCAGAAACCCTAGATCCACTCCAATTTGCATAACGCCCCAATAGACCCACAGATTATGCAATCTCTATTGCACTCCACACTGCCCTTTCCCACCTGGACAAAAGGAACACCTATGGGAGAATGCTATTCATTGACTACCGCTCAGCGTTCAACACCATAGTGCCCTTAAAACTCATCAATAAGCTAAGTGCCCTGGGACTAAATACCTTCCTCTGCAACTGGATCCAAGACTACCTGGCGGGCCACCCCCAGGTGATAAGGGCAGGTGATCAACACATCTGCCACGCTGATCCTCAACACATGGTCCTTCAGGGGTGCGTGCTCAGTCCCCTCCTGTACTCCCTGTTCACTCATGACTGCACGGCCAGGCATGACTCCTACACCATCATTACATTTGCCGATGACACAACAGCGGTAGCCTGATCACCGACAACGACAAGACAGCCAATAAGGAGGAGGTCAGAGACTTGGCCATGTAGTGCCAGGACAACAACCTCTCCCTCAATGTGATCAAAACAAAGGAGGTGATTGTGGACTACAGGAAAAAGAAGACGAGCACACCCCTATCCTCATCAACAGGGCTGCAGTGGAGCAGGTTGAGAGCTTCAAGTTCCTTGGTGTTCACATCATCAACAAACTAACATGGTCCAAGCACATCAAGACAGTTGTGAAGAGGGCATGACAAAACCTATTCCCAGTCAGGAGACTGAAAATATTTGGCATAAGTCCTCAGATCCTCAAAAGGTTCTACAGTTGCACCATCGAGAGCATCCTGACTGGTCACATCACTGCCTGGTATGGCAACTGCTCGGCCTCCGACTGCAATGAACTACAGAGGGGAGTGCGAATGGCCAGGTGCATCACTGGGGCCAAGCTTCTTGCCATCCAGGACCTACACCAGGCGGTGTCAGATGAAGGCCCTAAAATGTTTCTGACACCAGCCACCCAGTCATAGACTGTTATTTCTGCCACCGCACGGCAAGAGGTATTGGAGCGCCAAGTCTAGGTCTAAGAGGCTTCTAAACAGCTTCTACCCCCAAGCCATAAGACTCCTGAACACCTAATCAAATGGCTATCCAGACTATTTGCAATGTCCCCCCCCTTTTACACCACTGCTACTCTCTGTTGTTAACATCTATGCATAGTCACTTTAATAACTCTACCTACATGTACATATTACCTCAACTAACCAGTGCTCCTGCACATTGACTCTGTACCAGTACCCCCTTGTATATAGTCTCGCTATTGTTATTTTACTGCGGCTCTTTAATTACTTGTTACTTTTATTTCTTATTCTTATCCGTATTTTTTAAAACTGCATTGTTGGTTAGGGGCTCATAAGTAAGCATTTCACTGTAAGGCCTATTGTATTCAGCGCATGTGACTAATAACATTTGATTTGATTTGATATGATATGCCAGTGGGCTGTTCATAAAGTCCTCTCTGAGCCGGAGGGTGAACATGGGAAGAGGGACCCACTGGCCAGAGAAGGGGAAACACAAGTCAACAGAGTCAACAGAGCATAGCATACATTTGAGTTCCAATATTTAAAATGCTAATTATATATATTTGTTTTACCATCATGTAGACTGGCAATTCTATTATTCTTTAAAAATCGTACCTGGACTTTTTTACACTAACATAAAGAGGACGTTGAACTAATGCAAGCATTGAAATTTCATAAAATGTTAGGGTCAAGATTCATACCTGAGATCTGAAGTAAAAATGTATAGCTGTAGTAGGTCTGAATGCAGGCAACTTTGAGGTCGAGGAATTAACACTGAATCCAGCAGGGTATTATTTTCTGTGGTACCAGCTTGTATCAACTGCACATACCCTCTTTGGTGATACAACATCAAGATGGATTTAACTGGACAGCAGATCCTTTTTCTTTTTTAAAATTTAACTAGGCACGTCAGTTAATAACAAATTCTTATTTTTTATGATGGCCTAGAACAACAGATTTTTACCTTGTCAGCTCGGGGATTCAATCTTGCAACCTTTCGGTTACTAGTCCAACTCTCTAACCACCAGGCTACCTGTTGAAGTTGCCACAGATGATGATCGGTTCAGTGCCTTTAAACTATGACAATGGAATGAGTGTGTGTGTGTGTGTATACTGGTTTAAATTGGTTTGTGACTTCTTACCTGTAGAAAACTACAATTGTGGCACTTCAAACAGACTGTGTTAACATGGCAATTAATGCATATTTTGCTATGGTAACCAGGGAAGTGTCACCAACAAAGTTAGTTTAATGAAAGCAGTTGATGGGGCTACTAAAATCAGCTCTACTTTTTCACTGGTAGAAGCCATTCCTGTTATGATTTCAGATTTGAATAGCAGGGAAACAGACTAAGATGTTGGGAAAACTGACTAACTTGTTGGGAAAATGGTAGAAATTTCAGTTGTTTGTAAAAGTTCATAGAAAATGTTGTTGATGCTGTACCATTTGATTGGTAGAATATATTTTTGTCTGATTTGAGTAGCAGAGAAGTAGAGTAAGGTTTAATATGCTGTTGGGAAAGTGGTCAAAGTAGCTGAATTGTGTCAACAGTTACAATTGAACACTTGCTGTTGTTGTGGAAGGGAGGAACTCATATGGAACTGGAAAGTTTAAGGCTAATATTTGGGGAGAGAAATATGATGTTGCATCTAGTGATGACAGCTCTTTAAAAGTATTTTTTTGTGGTAGAACTATGTAGAATACATTTGCATGTAGACCTACTGATAGCTAGCTGTAGTTCTATCTAATAAATAAACTATTTAGGCTAACAGCTTGAATAGCAGTGAAGTAGATAAACATGTCATAACCTATGTTTATGTCTAACCTGTTGGTAAAGTTGTCAGAAGTTTGAAAGAAAAGGAAAGCAGAAAGGCATGACAGTTTAGCACAAACCCTACCCATGCCAGCAAAGTTCAGGCCCTACCTTCCCAGATTGCTCAACCCAAAATGAGAAATACAGTAACTTCCTCTATTAGTATCCATAGCTGATCCATCTCTGTCTGATCCATCTCTGTCTGTCCCTCGCTCTCTGCGCTGGCCCATGTGCTCCTCTGCATCTGTGAGTATCCATAAAAACAGCCCCATTTGGCCTGCTCAATGACGAGACATGAGAGAGCTGTTAGCTGATATTAGCTAGCTACTTTTAGTCACTATAAACTTTTTATTGGTAGATAAGATAATTCTCTTCTGATTCTAGATTTAAATAGCAGAGAAGTAGACTAAGATGTCATACTGTCACCTGTGCTCCCTCTCAGGCCTCTAGGTCACCAGGCTGCTCGTTAGGGCGCACACCTGTCACCAGCGTTACACGTATGGCACTCACCTGGACTCCATCGCCTCCTTGATTACCTGCCCTTTATATGTCACTCCCTTTGGTTTCTTCCCCAGTCATCATTGTTTCTGTTTCATGTCGATTGTGTTCCTTGTTTTGTTAATTTCTTAATTAAATGTATTTACTCCCTGAACTTGCTTCCAGACTCTCAACGTACATCGTTACATATACCCTCTACGTTTTTGTATAAAGTGCTGGGAAAGTGGTAACAATTTCAGTTGTTTAGAAAGTTGGAAATAAATTGTTCATGCGGTTCCTAAAACAGCTGTATTGTTCGATTGGTATAAATATATTTTTGTCCCGATTCCAGATTTGAATAGCAGAACAATTAGAGGAAGATTTCATACACTGACTTTTTACCTAAGTTGTTGGGAAAGTTGTCAAAGTAGCTGAAAGTGGAATGGAATGTTGGAAGTCATGATGTCACAATGGGACCTTTAGAGTGTTGAAGAAATTGGAAAAAGGACAAAAAGAAGGACAAAATATATAATTTTTTTAAAGTATCAAAAGGTTCTATAAATTAAACTTAATCCAGACCGGTCTATACGTTTTAAGGTTTAAATGACATTTCTAGCTTAAACGGTGTAAGAGGAGTAGCGTGGCAAATATTAACAACTATATTAAGTCGAAGTATGACAAAGATTTAAAGTGGGGACTCTTGCTTCCGAAGCCGCATTAATATGTCAGCAATCATTCTTACAGGATTGAAAGTGGGAACTTTTGCTTCGCAAGTCTTACTAATTATTAGAATATGGTATATATTAGTAAAATCTTGAATTCTATCCATACTGGCTTTTTTATTTGTATGTTTTATTTTACCCCTTTTTCGTGGTATCCAATTTGTAGTTACAGTCTTGTCCCATCGCTGCAACTCCCGTACGGACTTGGGAGAGGCGGAGGTTGAGAGCCGTGCGTCCTCCAAAACACAACCCACCAAGCCAAGCCGCTTCTTGACACAATGCCTGCTTAACCCAGAAGCCAGCCGCACCAATGTGTCAGTGGAAATGCTGTACACCTGGCGACCGTTTCAGAATGCATTGCGCCCAACCCGCCACAGGAGTCGTTAGTGCGTGATGGGACAAGAAAACCCTGCCGGCCAAACCCTCCCCTAAACCGGACCAATTGTGCACTGCCCCATGGGTCTCCCGGTCATGGCCAGCTGCGACAGAGCCTGGACTCGAACCAGGATCTCTAGTGGCATAGCTAGCCTTAGACCACTGCGCCACTCGGATACCTGAAAGATTAAACAGATAGGTGTGAGGGCTTAGGGGTGTTGTCCATACAAGCTGTAACCAATGTATTAATGTCACACCCTGATCTGTTTCACCTGTCTTTGTGCTGGTCTCCAACCACTCCAGGTGTTGCCCATCTTCCCCATTATTCCCTTTGCATTTATACCTGTGTTCTCTCTTTGTCTGTTGCCAGTTTGTCTTGTCATGTCAAGCTTGCCAGCGTGGTTTTTTGTACTCGTGTTTTATAGTTTTCCCAGTTTTGATCAATCTGCATGCCCTGACCCTGCCTACCGTTCTGTACCTTTTGCCACTGCCCTGGATTATTGAGCTCTGTCCGCCCCCAATCCTGAGCCTGCCTGCCACTCTGTACCTTATGAGCTCTGCCCTGGACTATCGACCCCTGCCTGCCCTTGACCTGTCCTTTGCCTGCCCCCTGTTAATATAATAAATGTTCGTTATTCGAACTGTCTGCATTTGGGTCTTTTGCTGAGTCGTGATAGTACAAACTGGCCATTACGGACTCGGATCAGCTCCGCAACGCCGTCTCCTCCCAAGGAGCCACAATTGGAAGGCACGAGGCATTGCTTCGTGGTCTTATGGAAGGTTTCCAGACCTTAGCAGAACGCCATGACTGAGTGTTGAATACATTGCTGGAGAATTCCGCGGGTTGTCTGTTACACATGTCAGTAACCTCCCAGCCACTCAGTAACCCGGCTGTCAGCAGCGCGTCTCTCCCGGCCACCCAGGCTTCCCGAGAACCCCACTTACCTACCCTGGAATGCTTCGCTGGAGAGGTGACATCACCTGTGAAAAATATTCCCACGTGAAAATTTGAATCCACGTGAAATATTGTCATGTGTTCCAAAACCACGTGAAGTATCATCACGTGAAGTGTTCCAAAAACGCATGATTTCACATATGGGGGCAACGTTCATTGTTGTGGAGGACTTTAACAAAAGTAGTTAGTAATCGGTGACCACAGATGTCTATCAACACATTGACTATCCAACTCCACACTTGACCACTGCTACACACGACACAAGGGTATAAGGCCCTCTCCCATCCTCCTTTCGGCAAATCTGACCAATAGTACATTTTTCTCCCCCCAGCCTACAAATAAAGACTCGAGGGTAGTTCTGTTGGTCAGGTCTGTATAACGCTGGTCCGACCAATCAGAATCCATGTTCCAAGACTGTTTCAATCACATGGACTGGAATATCTTCTGTAAAGCCTCTAGGGATAACATCAATGAATACACAACACAGTCACTTGATTCATCAAAATATTCATAGATGATGTGATACCATGTCTTTCAAAACTTATCCGAATAAAAACATTTGGATTGATGGCAGCCTTGTTGGGAAACTGAAGGACATCACACAATTGTATGACTAAACAGTACAAATACCACTTATGCATTTTGATCAATATTGCAAGACACAAGTAAAGGAACAAAGTGGAGGAGCAATTCAGCGGTTCAGATGACCATGTAGCACTCACTTCGTCATCATGAAGTGCTTCCAGAGGCTATTCAAAGACCACATCACCTCCTCCCTCCCCGACACACTCAACCTTCTCCAATTTGTCTACCGCCCTGACAGATCCACAGACGACACAATCACCATTGCACTGCACATTTCCTTCACCAACCTGGACGAAATGAATGCAGGTAGGCAACATTACCTCCTCCACATTAATCCTCAGCAAAACAAAGGAGCTGATGTGGACTTCAGGATGGGCCTGTCCCCATCCTCATCAATGGGGCGGCCAGGGAAACGGTCCAAAACTTCAAGTTCCTCGGCGTACACATCTCTGATGAGCTGAAATGGTCAAACCACACAGACACAGTGGTGAAGAGGGCAAGGCAGCGACTCTTCAACCTCAGGAGGATGAAGAAATGTGGCCTGTCCCCGAGGACCCTCACAGTGTTCTACAGGAGCACCATGGAGAGCACCATCTAGAGCCTGCTGTCAGGCTACATCACAGCCTGGTGCGGCAACGACATCACCACTGGCCACAATGCTCTACAGGGGACGGTACGCTCAGCCAAATGCAACTTTGGCTGCTCACTCCCTGCCTTCCAGGACACCTACAACACCAGGTGTCGCAGGAAGGCCAAGAAGATCATTAAGGAATTTAGTCACACGAGCCACTACCTGTTCTCCCCACTTCCATCACTCAGATGCCGGCAATATGGAAGAATCATGGTAAAAACTGTCACACTGGCTCAAAGCTTCCTTTCAAAAACCATTAGGCTGCAAAATATCCACTAGGCAGCTTCCTGCTCCTGCTGTCCACCTCATGCCCCCCAGACATTCTACCCCTCCCCGTGCTGCTCGCTCTATGGATATTCCTGCAATTTCTTTGTATTTGTATTTATTATGGATCCCCGTTACTCTTTACGGGGTCCAGAAAAATGACAATATATTGACATATTTCACCACACACTGTGTGCCCTCAGACCCCTACTCCACCACTCCCTACCTACATTTGAAGTCAGAAGTTGACATATACCTTAGCCAAATACATTTAAACTGAGTTTCTCACAATTCCTGATAATTAAACCTAGTACAATTCCATGACTTCGGTCAGGTAGGATCACCACTTCATTTTAAGAATGTGAAATGCCAGAATAATAGTAGAGAGAATTATTTATTTCAGATATTATGTCTTTCATCATATTCCCAGTGAAGTTTACATACACTCAATTAGTATTTGGTAGCTTTAAATTGATTAACTTTGGTCAAACATTTCGGGTAACCTCCCACATGCTTCCAACAATAAGTTGGGTGAATTTAGCCCATTCCTCCTGACAAAGCTGGTGTAACTGAGTCAGGTTTGTAAGGCCTCATTGCTCGCACACTCTTTTTCAGTTCTGCCCACAAATGTTCTAAAGGATTGAGGTCATGGCTTTGTGATGGCCACTCCAATACCTTCACTTTGTTGTCATTTTGCCACAACTTTGGAAGTGTGCTTGGGGTTGTTGTCCATTTGGAAGACCCATTTGTGACCAAGCTTTAAATTCCTGACTGATGTCTTGAGATGCTGCTTCAATATATCCACATAATTTTCCTTCCGCTGATGCCATCTATTTTGTGAAGTGCACCAGTCCCTCCTGCAGCAAAGCACCCCCACAACATAATGCTGCCAACCCCGTGCTTCATGGTTGGGATGGTGTTCTGCGGCTTGCAAGCCTCCCCATTTTTCCACCAAACATAACGATGGTCATTATGGCCAAACAGATCTATTTTTGTTTCATCACACCAGAGGACATTTCTCCAAAAGGGTACGATCTTTGTCCCCATGTGCAGTTGCAAACCGTAGTATGGCTTTTTTTTATGGCGCTTTTGGAGCAGTGGCTTCTTCCTTGCTGAGCGGCCTTTCAGGTTATGTCGATATAGGACTCATTTTTACTGTGGATACAGATACTTTTGTACCTGTTTCTTCCAACATCTTCACAAGGTCCTTTGTTGTTGTTCTGGGATTGATTTGCACTTTTCATACCAAAGTACATTCATCTCTAGGAGACAGAACACGTCTCCTTCCTGAGTGATATCACGGCTGCATGATCCTATGGTGTTTATACTTGCGTACTATTGTTTGTACAGATGAACGTGATACCTTCAGGCATTTGGAAATTGCTCCCAAGGATGAATCAGACTTGTGGAGGTCTACAATTTGTTTTATGAGGTCTTGGCTGATTTCTTTTGATTTTCCCACGATGTCAAGCACAGAGGCACTGAATTTGAAGGTAGGACTTACATCCACAGGTACACCTCCAATTGACTCAAATTATGTCACTTAGCCTATCAGAAGCTTCTAAAGCCATGAAATCCTTTTCTGGAATTTTCCAAGCTGTTACAAGGCACAGTCAACTCAGTGTATGTAAACTACTGACCCACTGGAATTGTCATACAGTGAGTTTTAAGTGAAATAATCTATCTGTAAACAATTGTTGATAAAATGACTTGTATCATGCACAAAGTAGATGTCCTAACTGACTTGCCAAATCTATAGTTTGTTAACAAGAAATGTGTGGAGTGGTTGAAAAACAAGTTTGACTCCAACCTAAGTGTATGTAAACTTCCGACTTCAACTGTATCTACAGTACAAAATCCATATGTTATCGTGTGTTTGTATGCATGTGTCTGTGCCTGTTTGTGTTGCTTCACCGTCCCCGCTGTGTATTATTATCTGTTTCTTAAAACAAATGTTATTGATTGCTTCAGTTACTTCATGCGGAATGGAGCTCCATGTTGTCATGGCTGTATGTAGTACTGTGCGCCTCCCATAGTCTGTTCTGGACTTGGGGACTGTGAAGAGACCTCTGGTGGCATGTCTTGTGAGGTATAATCGATTTCCATGATGTGTCGGTGCTCAATATATGTAATCAGTCTAATAATCTATAATGATTTTTATCATCAGCACTGTTTGGCGCGTTGGCAACACATTTACCTTTAGATTAGAGGACCCGAGTTCCAATCGCAGACAGTATCATGATTCATTAAATCTCATTCTAACCAATAATGGGGGGTGCTCATTATAAATAAATTGTGATTTAGTTTCGGTATCAAACTAACTTTTCTTATGATTTGGTTTGCAGAGCACACAGGCTGGCAGCTTATCGCCAGTTCACCCTGAGGGCACAAGGGAGAATTAAACGAGGTGTACATCGTCTCCTCCTTGCGTGTGTCGTCTCTTCCCTAAAGCGCTCATAGCCAGAAGCAAAGGCATTGAATAAAAGTTTGAATAAAACCAGTTAATTTCTTTAAATCTAGCCTAGGCTAAGACATAGACCTCATGCCTGCGCCTTATGTAAAAAATAGTTTTAGTTAGCTTGTCCACTATAACAACAGGTTCAAGCGCAACCAGATTAACTTGCTTTGAAGATAAAACTACTTTCAACGCCCACTAATCCTGCGTGCCTGTTGCTAGAGTAGTGACTTCAACTAGCTTTGGCTGCCATCTATTGGAAAGGAATGGTAACTACACTGGACAGCTAGTTGGCAGAGTCAAAGTCGACTATAATAATACTACATGCCTTTGAGCAGACGCCTTTATCCAATGCGAACTGGGTACATGGTAGCGGAAACAGATCACAGAAACAGGATTATAGTTTTGATACCATGGATGGTCAGTCCTTGCATCTATAGCTCTGTCTATGAATTTGAGAGTGGTTACATTTCTCCAGCACTGTCCCTCAGCTTTTTACCAAAAGAGGAACAGGGAGTCACTGTGTTATTGTTTCTGCTGCTGATTGGCACTTTAAGAAGTTAAGATGCAGATTAAATACACACCAGAATATGTTAGATATATACTATAAAATGTCCCATCACTCAGACAGTTAGTGAATACACAGCATCCAGCACAGCAAACAATCAATCAATCAAATATATTTTACAAAAGCCCTTTTTACATCAAAATTAATAATCACAGTGGTTATAGAGGGTGCAACAGTTCAACACCTCAGTAGCAAATGTCAGTTGGTTTTTCATAGCTGAGCATTAATAGGTTGAGAGAGAGAGTCGAAACAGCAGAAAAGGGACAAGGAAGCACATCCATTGAAAAGGGTAAAAAAACAAACAAACAACTCCATTCAGATTTTCTTCATGGTGGGTGTATATTTGAATTTGCTGTTGAAAGGCCTGCTCCTTCTCCATTTTCGTAACACCATCCCGCTCCCCCAAGTGATCGATAGTATATCTTGGCTAGGACTGTGATGATTGTGATTCTGAGCACTCAGGTTCATACAACGAGTTCCGATCTTCACTGATCTCACCCTCTGTCAGCTCCATCTGTGGCGTATAAGGGCAGGACTCGGTTGCATACTGATGGTCGTGAGCTCAATCTAGCTGGTCCTCGAGCTCTTTAGGGATGGTCCAAGTGGACCTCTTCTCCACCACAGCACAGGAACACTCTGGAACCAAGGGGTCAGTTTGGCATGCGGTACTAACCGTTCTTCCCTGTTGGTAGAAAACAATTAAGGCATCTATTAGGCTATAGTTCTATTCAAGAATCACTGCATATACTTGAATTAAACAATAGCCTTAGAAATAACATGGATTTGCATGTACCTCCTCTGCCTCCTGCACTGTCTCCTCCTGGATGAAAACCTTTTCAGGGATGAAGATCCTGAAAACAAACAAACGTTTTGTTAAGACAACTGAGCCCAAATATATCAGTTGGTATTAACAAGCTACCTGTTGTAGGCTTTGTCAACACACACAGCAAATGTTCAGAAAACATTAACTATGTCAACCTCAGTCTAGCTAAATGAGGTGGAGCTAACGAAACATTACAAAAACAAATCTATCAACAAAATATATTGCAGTACTTGACTATCTGAGGTGGAAGCTAGCTACAGTAACTAACGTTACCTAATAACAGGGGTAATGTATGCTAACCCCATTCCGTACAAATGTGCACAACCGCAACATTCAAACTAGGCTGCAAAGAAACAAATGGGACTGTAGCGACTGTGTTGACATCAAACTCTGGGGTGTGAACTACGTTTCTGTTCAAGCATTGATTGACATGGTAATGGCTCTATAGTATTGGAGAAAAGTTGAAAGAACTGACCCTCCTCCGACGATGTACGTTACATCGTCTTACAGACGTGTCATGCTCCGCGTAATGGTTCTCCTTTACAAATCCAGATAGCAGATGTTCTGAAAGAGCTGCAAAACCTGAACCCGGCACACTATTTCTGTCTTACAGCCTCTCTCCACCTGGTGTAGCACTTCTCTCACCATTTTAAAACAAGTAAGGGACCATCTCGGTGATACCTAGTCATTTTTTAACCGCATCATCACTGCAAGCTATCATGACTCTAAAAGTAGCCGCTGACTTTACTTTGCAGACAGAGTGTCTCGGAGGGCATGCTGTCCAGTCCTCTGGCATCTCTGATTTTGTTGGAAAGGGAAGAAATTGATAAAGACAGTACATACCTTTTCTCTGTATCAATGAAGTCCTCTACGCACTTCTATATACCCCGTCATTGGACACTGTGCTATCTAACCTCCAAACGAGCCAATGCCATACAACACTCCTTCCGTGGCCTCCAATAAAACCAAATGCATGCTTTTCAACCGATCGCTGCCTGCACCCGCTGCCCGACTAGCATCACCACACTGGATGTGCATCTCCAATCGAAAATCAAATCAAGAGTCGGCTTTCTATTCCGTAACAAAGCCTCCTTCACTCACACTGCCAAGCTTACCCTTTACATTGGTATTGATATTACAGTTGATCTGGAAAGTATTACGCCTTTTTTCACTGGTCACGATGGCTCCGTAAAATAAGGTCAATTGTACAGACACATTCGCGCGAGTACTCTGCTGCCTGTGACTGGAACGAAAGTGAGTTAGAGACCTTCACCAACTTCAAACATCAGATAAACTGTGTTGCAAATTGTAAATAGTTTTCACCTACCTCATCCCCACAGCAGTTCTACCTGTGTTGCTTGCTAATGTTATTTTTGCTTGGAGGTTATTGACTTGTTACACAAAACACTTCCAGGTCGCAGTTGTAAATGAGAACTTGTTCTCAATTAGCAAGTAAGTTACCTTCAACTTGTCCAGTGTCTAAGAACACTTTAGCACCGCCCTAAAAACCCGACTAGTCAACAACAGTCATGACTGGTTAACGTTACCTCAGGCTCCATTGCATGACTCGCGTCATCTCCTCCGTTCAGTCGCTTTTGCTTGACTCCAAAGTCAGCGATGTTGGTCAGTCAGTAACCCCTACACCATAACCCTTGAAATGTCAAATTGAGGCACAAGCAGAGGGCTTCAACATAGGCCTATGAATCCTTTCCATTTGGAAACTCCCGGTTGCCGCATGGAAAGTGCCCTTCATCACTAAGTCTGCCTCTGCAAAATGGTGTCTGCAGATCCTGCTAGCTTGAGCTGGCACGTCCTTCAAAAGTTGGAGGTCCTTGGGCAGCCGATGGTAGTTTACCAAGGGATGTTTTGGAGCCAATTCATAAAGCCTGGCACAATACAGTTCGTGTTTGAATTTAATTACTACTTGCTGTTTCCATCTTCGTTGACCTCACTCTCTGCGATTCACTCTCCGCGCGAAAACTCAATACCACAGACAATTTTCTGATTCCTGCCAGTGACAGTCATTACTATGGCAACTTAAAATGGCGCTGACAATAGCTAAAATAAACCTTATCGGCGATCAAAATACTCAATATAGAAATGTTTTTACGTTAAATGCACATGTTTAGTTTTAGTGGATTGAATACATCTATTTGCTTAGATTTACTTCCTAAAGTGTTTCCATCCCCTTTAAGGAGTGTGAAACTGAGAAGATAACCCTGTATAAACAAGCAGTAACTGACCTAGGGTTAGGTGTTCAGGAGTCTTATGGCTTGGGGGTAGAAGCTGTTTAGGAGCCTCTTGGACCTAGACTTGGCACTCTGGTATCGCTTGCCATGCGGTAGCAGAGAGAACAGTCTATGACTAGGGTGGCTGGAGTCTTTGACAATTTTTAGGGCTTTCCTCTGACACTGCCTGGTACAGAGGTCCTGGATGGCAGGAAGCTTGGCCCCAGTGATGTACTGGGCCATTCGCACTACCCTCTGCAGTGCCTTGTGGTCAGAGGCCTTGCAGTTGCCATGCCAGGCAGTGATGTAACCAGTCAGGATGCTCTCGATGGGGCAGCTGTAGAACCTTTTGAGGATCTGCCGAATCTCTTCAGTCTCCTGAGGGAGAATAGGTTTTGTTGTGCTTTTTCACGACTGTATTGCTGTGTTTGGACCATGTTAGCTTGTTGGTGATGTGGACACCAAGGAACTTGAAGCTCTCAAAATGCTCCACTGCAGCCTTGCCGTTGATGAGAATGGGGGCGTGCTCGGTCCTCTTTTTCCTGTAGTCCACAATCATCTCCTTTGTCTTGATCACATTGAGGGAGAGATTGGCACTACACGGCCAGGTCTCTGACCTCCTCCCTATAGGCTGTCTCGTCGTTGTCTGTAATCAGGCCTACCACTGTTGTGTCATCAGCAAACTTAATGATGGTGTTGGAGTTGTGCCTGGCCGTGCAGTCATGAGTGAACAAGGAGTACAGGAGCGGACTGAGCAGGCACTCCTGAGGGGCCCCTGTGTTGAGGATAAGCGTGGTGGATGTGTTGTTACCTACCCTTACCTCCTGGGGCGACCCGTCAGGAAGTCAATGATCCTGTTGCACAGTGAGGTGTTTAGTCCCAGGGTCCTTAGCTTATTGATGAGCTTTGAGGGCACTATGGTGTTGAACGCTGAGCTGTAGTCAAAGAATAGAATTCTCACATAGGTGTTCCTTTTGTCCATGTGGGAAAGGTCAGTGTAGAGCGCAATAGAGATTGCATCATCTGTTGATTTTTTGTGGCGGTATGCAAATTGGGGTGAATCTACGGTTTCTGGGATAATGGTGATGATGTGAGCTATGACCAGCGAAGCACTTCGAAGCACTTCATGGCTACAGACGTGAGTGCTATGGGTCGGTAGTCATTTAGGCAGGTTACATTAGTGTTCCTGGGCACAGGCGCTATGGTAGTCTACTTAAAACATGTTGGTATTACAGACTCGTACAGAGAGAGGTTGAAAATGTTAGTGAAGACACTTGCCAGTTGGTCTGCGCATACTCACAGCACAAGTTCTGGTAATCCATCTTGCCCTGCGGCCTTGTGAATGTTGACCTGCTTAAAGGTCTTATTCACATCGGCTGCGAAGAGCCTGATCACACTGTCTTCCAGAATAGCTGGTGCTCTCATGCATGTTTCAGTGTTATTTGCCTTGAAGCGAGCATTGAAGTAGCTTTAGATCGTCTGGTAGCCTCGTGTCACTGGGCAACTCTCGGCTGTGCTGCCCTTTGTAGTCTGTAATGGTTTAAAAGCCCTGTCAAATCCGACGAGCGTCAGAGCCATTGTAGTGCAATTCGCTCAGTAAGGATGTTGCCTGTAATCCATGGTTTCTGGTTGGGGTATGTATGTACAGTCACTGTGGGTACGACGTCATTGATGCACTTATTGATGAAGCCAATGACTGATACTCCTCAATGCCATATTCCAGTCTGTGCTAGCAAAACAGTCCTGTAGCTTAGCATCTGCTTCATCTGACCACTTCTTTATTGATCTAGTCACGGGTGCTTCCTGCTTTAATCTTTGCTTGTAAGCAGGAATCAGGAGGATAGAATTATGGTCAGATTCGCCTAATGGAGGGCGAGAGAGAGATTTGTATGTGTCGCTGAGTGTGGAGTAAAGGTGGTCCAGAGTTTTTTCCCCTCTAGTTACACATTTAACATGCTGATCGAAATGCTGATTGAAATTTGGTCAAATGGATTTAAGTTTCTCTGCATTAAAGTAAAAAAAGGATTCTGCCAGTCCGTGGTGAGTAAACGCTGTCCTGATATCCAGAAGTTATTTTCAGTTATAAGAGACGGTAGTGGCAACATTATGACAAAATAAGTTTAAAAATAAGTTACAAACAACGCAAATAAACGAACCAAAAAACACAATCGGTTGGAGGTACCAGGTAAAACTGCATTCTTCTCCGGCGCCATCTAAGCAGTTAAATTAAAAATACTACATCATGATCTATATCAGAATTTCTGAAATAAACCATTACAGTTGAAGTCGGAAGTTTACATACACTTAGGTTGGAGTCAAACTTGTTTTTCAACCACTCCACACATTTCTTGTTAACAAACTATAGTTTTGGCAAGTCAGTTAGGACATCTACTTTGTGCATGACACAAGTAATTTTTCCAACAATTGTTTACAGAAAGGTTATTTCACTTATCACAATTCCAGTGGGTCAGAAGTTTACATACACTAAGTTGACTGTGCATTTTAACAGCTTGGAAAATTCCAAAAAATGATGTCATGGCTTTAGAAGCTTCTGATAGGATAATTGACATCATTTGAGTCAATTGGAGGTGTACCTGTGGATGTATTTCTAGGCCTACCTTCAAACTCAGTGCCTATTTGCTTGACATCATGGGAAAATCAAAAGAAATCCGAAAATTGTAGACCTCCACAAGTCTGATTCATCCTTGGGAGCAATTTCCAAACGCCTGAAGTTACCACGTTCATCTGTACAAACAATAGTACGCAAGTATAAACACCATGGGACCATGCAGTGGTCATACCGCTCATGAAGGAGACGCATTTTGTCTCCTAGAGATGAACGTACTTTGGTGCGAAAAGTGCAAATCATTCCCAGAACAACAGCAAAGGACCTTGTGAAGATGCTGGAGGAAACAGGTACAAAAGTATCTATATCCACAGTAAAACGAGTCCTATATCGACATCACCTGAAAGGCCGCTCAGCATATAAGAAGCCACTGCTCCAAAACCGCCATGTGCTGTACAGAAACCCAGCCTACAACCCCAAACCTCAAGCAATGCAGGTGTAGAAGTATGGTGGCTAGGAAAAACACCCTAGAAAGGCCAGAACCGAGGAAGAAACCTAGAGAGGAACCAGGCTATGAGGGGTGGCCAGTCCTCTTTTGGCTGTGGCGGGTGGAGATTATAATAGAACATGGCCAATATGTTCATAAATGACCAGCATGGTCAAATAATAATAATCACAGTAGTTGTCGAGGGTGGAGCAAGTCAGCACCTCAGGAGTAAATGTCAGTTGGCTTTTCATAGCTGGTCATTAAGAGTATCTCTACCACTACTGCTGTCCCTAGAGAGTTGAAAACAGCAGGTCTGGGATAGGTAGCACGTCCGGTGTACAGGTCAGGATTCCATAGCCACAGGCAGAACAGTTGAAACTGGAGCAGCAGCACGGCCAGATGGACTGGGGACAGCAAGTAGTCATCATGCCAGGTAGTCCTGAGGCATGGTCCTGGGGCTCAGGTCCTCAGAGAGAAAGAGAGAATTAGAGAGAGCATACTGAAATTCACACAGGACACCGGATAAGACAGTTGAAGTACTCCAGATATAACAAACTGACCCTAGCCCCCAGACACATAAACTACTGCAGCATAAATACTGGAGGCTGAGACAGGAGGGGTCAGGAGACACTGTGGCCCCATCCGATGATACCCCCGGACAGGGCCAAACAGGAAGGATATAACATAACCCCACCCACTTTGCCAAAGCACAGCCCCCACACCACTAGAGGGATATTTTCAACCACCATCTTACCATCCTGAGACAAGGCCGAGTATAGCCCACAAAGATCTCCACCACGGCACAACCCAAGGGGGGGCGTCAACCCAGACAGGAAGATCACGTAAGTGACTCAACCCACTCAAGTGACGCACCCCTCCTAGGGACGGCTTGGAAGAGCACCAGTAAGCCAGTGACTCAGTCGCTGTAATAGGGTTAGAGGCAGAGAATCACAGTGGAGAGAGGGGAACCGGCCAGGCAGAGACAGCAAGGGCGGTTCGTTGCTCCAGAGCCTTTCCATTCACCTCCACACTCCTGGGCCAGACTACACTCAATCATAGGACCCACTGAAGAGATGAGTCTTCAGTAAAGACTTAAAGTTTGAGACTGAGTCTGCGTCTCTCACATGGGTAGGCAGACCATTCCATAAAAATTGAGATCTATAGGAGAAAGCCTTGCCTCCAGCTGTTTGCTTAGAAATTCTTGGGACAATTATGAGGCCTGCGTCTTGTGACCGTAGCGTACGTGGAGGTATGTACGGCAGGACCAAATCAGAAAGATAGGTAGGAGCAAGCCCACGTAATGCTTTGTAGGTTAGCAGTAAAACCTTGAAATCAGCCCTTGCCCTAACAGGAAGCCAGTGTAGGGAGGCTAGCACTGGAGTAATATAATCATTTTTTTTTGGTTCTAGTCAGGATTCTAGCAGCCGTATTTAGCACGAACTGAAGTTCATTTAGTGCTTTATCCCGGTAGCCGGAAAGTAGAGCATTGCAGTAGTCTAACCTAGAAGTAACAAAAGCATGGATTCATTTTTCTGCATAATTTTTGGACAGAAAGTTTCTGATTTTTGCAATGTTACGTAGATGGAAAAAAGCTGTCCTTGAAACATTCTTGATATGTTCGTCAAAAGAGAGATCAGGGTCCAGAGTAACGCCGAGGTCCTTCAAAGTTTTATTTGTGACAACTGTACAACCATCAAGATTAATTGTCAGATTCAACAGAAGATCTCTTTGTTTCTTGGGACCTAGAACAAGCATCTCTGTTTTGTCCGAGTTTAAAAGTAGAAAGTTTGCAGCCATCCACTTCCTTATGTCTGAAACACAGGCTTCTAGCGGAGGCAATTTTGGTGCTTCACCATGTTTCATTGAAATGTACAGCTGTGTGTAGCAGTAAAAGTTAACATTTTGTTTTCGAATGACATCCCCAAGAGGTAAAATATATAGTGAAAACAATAGTGGTCCTAAAACGGAACCTTGAGGAACACCGACATTTACAGTTGATTTGTCATAGGACACACCATCCACAGAGACAAACTGATATCTTTCCGACAGATAAGATCTAAACCAGGCCAGAACTTGTCCGTGTAGACCAATTTGGGTTTCCAATCTCTCCAAAAGAATGTAGTGATCGATGGTATCAAAAGCAGCACTAAAGTCTAGGAGCACGAGGACAGATGCAGAGCATTGGTCTGATGCCATTAAAAGGCATTTTACCACCTTCACAAGTGCAGTCTCAGTGCTATGATGGGGTCTAATACATTGTTTGTCTTCAGGAAGGCAGTGAGTTGCTGCGCAACAGCTTTTTCAAAACATTTTGAGAGGAATGGAAGATTTGATATAGGCTGATAGTTTTTTATATTTTCTGGGTCAAGGTTTGGCTTTTTCAAGAGAGGCTTTATTACTGCCAATTTTAGTGAGTTCGGTACACATCCGGTGGATAGAGAGCCGTTTATTATGTTCAACATAGGAGGGCCAAGCACAGGAAGCAGCTCTTTCAGTAGTTTAGTTGGAATAGGGTCCAGTATGCAGCTTGAAGGTTTAGAGGCCATGATTATTTTCATCATTGTGTCAAGAGATATAGTACTAAAACACTTGAGTGTCTCTCTTGAGCCTAGGTCCTGGCAGACTCAGGACAACTGAGCTTTGAAGGAATACACAGATTTAAAGAGGAGTCCGTAATTTGCTTTCTAATGATGATGATCTTTTCCTCAAAGAAGTTCATGAATTTATTACTGCTGAAGTGAAAGCCATCCTCACTTGGGGAATGCTGATGAAACAATGACACTTAATATAATGTTTACATACCCTACATTACTCATCTCATATGCATATGTATATACTGTAGTCTATATCATCTACTGCATCTTTCCATCTTTATGTAATACATGTCTCACTAGCCACTTTAAACTATGCCACTTTATGTTTATATACCCTACATTACTCATCTCATATGTATATACTGTACTCTATACCATCTACTGCATCTTGCCTATGCCGTTCTGTACCATCACTCATTCATATATCTTTATGTACATATTCTTTATCCCTTTACACTTGTGTGTATAAGGTAGTAGTTGTTGAATTGTTAGGTTAGATTAGTCTTTGGTTATTATTGCATGGTCGGAACTGGAGGCACAAGCATTTTGCTACACTCACATTAACATCTGCTAACCATGTGTATGTGACAAATAAAATTGGATTTGATTTGAAACAAAAATAGAACTTTTTGGCCACAATGACCATCGTTATGTTTGGATGAAAAAAGGGGATTCTTGCAAGCTGAAGAACAACATCCCAACCGTCAAGAATGGGGGGTGGCAGCATCATGTTGTGGGGGTGCTTTGCTGCAGGAGGGACTGTTGCACTTCACAAAATAGATGGCTTCATGAGGCACGAAAATTATGTGGATATATTGAAGCAACATCTCAAGACATCAGTCAGGAAGTTAAAGCTTGGTCGCAAATGAGTCTTCCAAATGGGCAATGACCCCAAACATACTTCCAAAGTTGTGGCAAAATGGCTTAAGGACAACAAAGTGAAGGTATTGGAGTGGCCATCACAAAGTCCTGACCTCAATCCCATAGAACATTTGTGGGCAGAACTGAAAAAGCATGTGCGAGCAAGGAGGCCTACAAACCTGACTCAGTTACACCAGCTCTGACAGGAGGAATGGGCCAAAATTCACGCAACTTATTGTGGGAAGCTTGTGGAAGGCTACCTGAAACGTTTGACCAAAGTTCAACAATTTAAAGGCAATGCTACCAAATAAAAATTGAGTGTATGTACACTTATGACCCACTGGGAATGTGATGAAAGAAACAAAAGCTGAAAAAAACATTCTCTCTAATATTATTCTGACATTTCACATTTTTTAAATGAAAAAGTGGTGATCCTAACTGACCTAAAACAGGGAATTTTTACTAGGATTAAATGTCAGGAATTGTGAACAACTGAGTTTAAATGTATTTGGCTAAGGTGTATGTAAACTTCCGACTTCAACTGTATATCAAAATCATTACATTGTACACCCAGTCCTGTTTCTTTGTTACAAAGTTCTGTATGTCAATTAAATCATTCTGCTATAAATAAGGAAATTATACTGTAAATACAGGTAAAAAAAACAAATGCAAAATGGTCTCCTTCTACATTCCACAGAAATCACAGTTATATTCAATATTCAGCTTGAATCTTTCCAAAATATGTTTCACAGGATAAATTCTATGTAACATTTTAAATGAAACGCCCTTTACCTCGTTACTGATACAATATTTGTCAGCAATTGTCCGTGCCTTCCCCCATTGTAAATCACCATAGATATTTGACCAAAAAAATCATCACCATAGATATTCGACCATCTTACTGATTGAAATGTAGTATCACAAACAATATTCCTAATCTGTTTATTACTACATTTATCTTTGAGGATGTTAATATATTTTAATCTAAATCTATGTTACTTACATCAACCACAGAATAAATAATAAAAATACAACCCCCCTTGGAATCGCATCAAAAACAATTGCATATTCTTTCTGTGTTATTGGAATTCTTAACTTAACAAGAAATTCCCCATATGAGAGTAGATATACATCTTCATTCAGTAACTTGACCAACCAAAATAATTATATTCTCAAACCAGTTACGAATTTTTTTTTAGGGGCAAGTCAAGTGATGATGATACATAAACCCTTCAGCTTTGGACAATAAAACCAGACCATATAATGAAATATCTCTCAGTAAACAGAGGTTCAATTTCGTCTTTGTTTTCTCAATAAGGGGGTTAAAGTTTAATTCACTCCTTTGTTTTTCGTCCTTGCATATACCAATTCCAAGATAAGTTACCTTCTCTTTAATTGGGATACCATATACTTCCTATAAAACACAGACCTGAAACTAAGGAAAGGTCTTCAATACAGGAAACTGCTTTAGAAACCTTATTCCTGTCTCTCAACAAATATGGTGGTATCATTAGCCAGTTGACATAATTTAAATTCCTTGCCAAGTGCTGAAACACCTTGAAAATTCCCTTTCTTGAAATGATGAGCCATAATGTGAGTAACCAATAAAAATAAAAATGGACTAATTGGGCAGCCTTGGCTAATGCCACGCCCAATATCAAATCTTTGGGATGTCCCATGAGCTAATTTCACAGAGCTAGTACAACGACTATATAAAGTTTGGACCGCTTTCAAAGAAAGTCACCAAACCCAAAAACAGTATTGCTTTGAATATAAACTCATGTTCTACAGTGTCAAAAGCTTTATAAAAATCAAGAAACATAACAATATATATATAGATATCTAAGATCAACCTGATGTGTCGACCATGCACAAAACCAGATTGTTCTTAATCAATTATATGATGTAATCCTTGTTTCAAACTCTATTCAACAGGCTAATGGGCCTCCAGTTGTCTATATAAAGACTATCCTTATTAGGTATGGGAATCAAAGTAATTACACCTTGCTTTAAGGAAGTGGTAACTACCCCTTTTCTATTGATTCTTGGAACATAGCAAGAATGAAAGGAATCAAATGATCATTGAATGTTTTATAGAACTCGCTTATTAAACCATCATTTCCAGGGGACCTATTGTCCTTAAGGCTTTTAATCCAATATTTTATCTCAATTTCCGATAAATCATCACACAAATCCTGAAATCATTATCTATCTTCTTAGCAATGTTTGCTACATTGTCTAAGAAAGGATCCATATTGGAAGTTGCATTTGCAGTGATGATAGCTCCAGTAATTCCTGATTAGTTAGATCAGTTTTTTTGTATAATCCATTATTCCATTTATGATGTCATATTCTTTCTCTCTCTTGGCACAAGAAATTTCTTTCCCCATTGAAAAAGACAAAAGCCTTATTTCAAATTTCATTAGCTCCCAGTAACTTCCTAACGTATTCATAACACAGGAACGATTCCAATATTTATCAATAATTCCTGCTACTTCCTTCTTAAATACTTAATTCTCTAGTAAAGTTCCAGTAACATTAACGAACTTTTTTGTTGACAAACCATGCATATTTATCTTTATTGAAATCCCTTTGTGGTCTGTTAAAAATCGATGGTTCAATTGAGACTGTATCAACCTTGTCAGCCAAATCTTCACATATCAGCCAGCAATCAATATGGGATTGTATAGATACATCTTTGGTACTCGATGTAAACATAATCTTATCTGGGTTCTTATGTCTCCAAATATTCAGAACACCTAACCTAAGACATATATTCCTTATCTCACAAACAGAATTTACTATCCTTAGGAGGCCATCTATCTAGATTATTATGTAATACTGTATTAAATCTCCACCCCATATTACTTTGGCCAATGGAAAATTAAGACATAATTTTACTTATTTTCCCCTCAATGTCTCTAAATAAAATACAGTTACTTGACTTGTTATCGGTAGCATAAGTATTCACAACAATTAATTGATTGTGGTTGACATCTACCAGTAGTATAATTCATCTCCTTGTATTATCTGCTTCATGACTCAATATGACCCTTAAAGTTGCCTTTTAAAATAGCGACACCTGCTGACCGATTAGTACCAAATATCATTCCCCCATTGACACTCCCAAAACGCTGTATCTGTGGAACAGGCATGAGTTTCTTGAATGAAATAAAAGTCGTCACTCTTACCCTTCCAATACAAAACTAAAGATTTCCTTCTCAAAATATTACAGATTCCCCTGGCATTTATAGAAAAAACAGAAATTGACATTTACTATCACACTGACTATATGAAGAATATTAAATTTGTATACGTTCACATGAACTGGGTTCTCACAAAATAAAAGTTTCTTACTAGTTGCAAATAAAAACAGTCCTTTGCGCCATGCAGGTGGTAGACCTAAAGTATATTTTTATACATTTGAAAATAACATTGCGCCATTGATTGGTTAAATGCATAGCCATCTAGCTAACATTAAGTGTCAGTGCGAATTGTCGCCATTCGCCTAAAAGCTCCCAACAAACTGTCTAGAGATGTCAGGTGTAACAAGAATAGGTGGATGTAAAACGATGCCATAAGAAACTTTAAAATAAAAAAGAAATAAAGCTTGGCTCACACAAATAATGCTCTTTCCTCAAGAAATAAAACGTTTTAACAGTTGCAAATAAAAATCAGTCCAGCTCCACTCACTTGGTAAATCCAGTAGTCATCAAGCTAGGCGTCAGTGCAAATTTCTCTTCCATTAACAAAAGCCTTGGCCTCCCTAAAGTATGCACTTCTCCCCCTCCTTCTTTGCTCTCTCAATCATTTGCACAGATGATTCAGAGCTTCTTTGTCAAATGCTGTCAGATCCTCCTTGAACCTCAGGTGGTCGTTCTTTAAATAGTCATTTTGCTTTGCACTTTTCCATGTCAGATTCCTCTCTGTCCTGGAGATGAATCTCATGATCACTGGTCGAGGTGGCTGGTTGTTCTCCCCATCTCTCAGCCTACCTAGGCGGTGCACTACATCCAGAGAACCTGCAACAATATTTCGCTCCTCCTCCGGGACTATTGCCCTGCAAATGTCGTTCACTCTTGCTTTGATGTTCTCGTCAGATCTTTCCATAAATTCGAAGATTCCACCTCTGACAATACCGGTCATTCTCATTTACCTTTGACTCCATTTCAGTGAGTTTCTTCTCCTGCTTTGAAACCTGAATGTTCAATGTTGCGTTCTGCTGCTTCAGAGTTTTTACTTCCTCAGCAATGAAATCAATCTCTTTCTTCAGGTTAACGATACCGATAGTGTTCTTTTTCAACATAACCATGATGTCATCAGTGCTCTCTTTGATTTTGGCCGTGAGGATGCGGACAATGTTGTCCTGTAGCTGGCTCAGTGATGGTTCACTTCACAGCATCTTTGGATGTTGCTCCTTGGTTGGGGTATTCGGGTATGAATCACATTCACCCCCTTTTTTTACACTGCAAGCATATGAGTGAGTTTCAGTAATGCCTCTTTTCTCCTTGGAAGTTTCAATATCCATTAACTCAGCAACAGTTTGGTCATGTCCTGACTCCTTGCTGCTAGCTATGAAGATGTTAGCTAGCTAATTTTAGCTAAACACGCTGAAACTTTTCGATAGCTAGCTTGGAAATCATCCACGAAAATATTTAAATGACTAATCAATTACAAAATTATTCAAAATAGATTGTATGGCTCGATATCATCTTCTTGTTTATTTATTTTTTAAACTGCAGCCTTAAATTATAAACATTTGTGAGAAAACTCTAAAATTGTTCCACAGCCTAGAAATGTTATGCCCTCTCATGTCGCCATTTGAGCGCCCCCCTTGAGATTGCTAAGTTAACTTGTTACCCGGGGAAATATTAAGTGTTATTACATACAGCCGGGAAGAACTATTGGATATAAGAGCAACGTCAACTTACCAACATTACGACCAGGAATCTTTCCCGAAGCAGATCCTCTCTTCGGACCACCACCCAGGACAATGGATCTAATCCCATCAGCTGACCGGGGTAACAACCTCATGAGGGTGAAGAAATTTGGCTTGTCACCCAAAGTCTTGACAAATATATGAGTGTGTGTGTGGGTGTGTCAGCTTAGCAAATGCTGCCCCGGCCAGGAACGGAATTCTCCATCACAAAGTTTTTGAGCAATAATGTATCAATATCTATCATTCACAAATTACCTATGACATAGGCAATGAATATACAGCAAAACATGTTTTATTTACATTTACATTTACATTTAAGTCATTTAGCAGACGCTCTTATCCAGAGCGACTTATTTCATCCCCATCTCTATATCAAATAGTTATGACCGCTTGGATGTTTTTAGTGAGCTTCTTTTCTCCTCCCGCTTTAGCCACGCAGTGCTTTTCATAAATGTTATTCTTCGTTAAGAAATTATCAACTTTACCCAGTATATCTAAACATAACTATATGTAACCGATGTGAAATGGCTAGCTAGTTAGCGGTGGTGCGCGCTAATAGCGTTTCAATCGGGTGACATCACTCGCTCTGAGACTTGAAATAGTTGCTCCCCTTGCTCTGCAAGTGCCACTGGCTGTTGTGGAGCGATGGGTAACGATGCTTCGAGGGTGTCTGTTGTTGATGTGTGCAGAGGGTCCCTGGTTCGAGCCTGGGTAGGGGCGAGGAGACGGACTAAAGTTAAACTGTTACATTGATGTTGTTGACCCTGGTTGCTGCGGAAAAGGACGAGGTCAAAATGGGGGTGAGTGTTACGGATGTGAAATGGCTATCGAGTTAGCGGGGCGCGCGCTAATAGTGTTTCAAGACGTCACTTGCTCTGAGACCTTGAAGTAGTTGTTTCCGTGGCTTTTGTGGCGAGATGAGTAATGATGCTTCGTGGGTTTATGTGTGCAGAGGGTCCCTGGTTTGGGTGTGGGGATGGACAAAAGTTAAACTGTTCAACTTTAAACTGATTGTTTAAAGCAAAAATACCAAAACGATTGCTGATGGTGAACCTGAACAATTAAAAATAAAATCTATTGTAACTCAACAGTTATAGCTAGATGTGTTGCGTCTCCGGTAGCTTAATTTTATTCCGGTAAAACACCATTTTCAACAGCACATAGATAACAATAACCTAGCAAATGACATAGGTTGTCACTAAACTAATATAGCCTAATATCATGCAGGCCATATCAGGAACATAGTGTGGGTCAATGCGTGAAGCTGGGAACAGTGGGCAGTTTGACAAGGCTACGGATATTCCCTAGTGTTGTTCAGAATGCAAAATGACTTGTAGATCAATGACTGTCAACACAGTTACATGATTAGTTCCACACTGAAGGAGAGAACGCATCAGTTGTCACAAAAGATGTGAAAAGTGTTTTTCCGAAGGTAGAAAGTAATATTAGCAAATTGTTTTGGTGAATTTGTGATTCTAAATGTTTGAATCGATTTTATGAACAATGTTACATTTGGATTGGTTTGGGGTCTGCAGACCTATGCAGTCTATTTTACACATTGTCATTTTTGATTGATGTGTATTGTCGTTGTTGCATCCCCAAGGACATAGGACATAGGAAGTCCATACCTCCTGAACATCGTTGACTACAACCTACATGTCAATCACAGGCTGCAGATAAGTTCTGGTTAGGACAGGGTGGGAAATGTTTAGATAACAGGTGAAATGGCAGCAGGCCTATTTAATCATCTCTATTATTGCCAAGGAGAGTTGAGAAAAAGCAGACTGATTGCGAACCCAAATTGGTGCCAAGGGTTCAAGTTTCAGGAATATGCCAATTACTTAAATTGATTATGACATGATTTCCTTGATAACCAACTTGATCAAGTTCGCCGATTGTGTTACATCATGCGAGGGAGAAAAAGTAGGTCTCCAAATTGGTTACAACACACTAAAGGCTAAACGCAATTTCCTCTCCTGAGTAATTCTGTTTCGTCCGGTCTGTCTCAAATGGTACCCTATTCCCTATAGTCCACTACTTTTGGCCAGGGCCCATAGTGCACTATGTAGGGAATCTGGTGCCATTTGGGGGATACATCATGTCAGAAGGTGGATATAGTTGCAGCCAATAAATAATGGCATTTCATTTGATTTAATTAGCTGAGGAGGAAGTATTTATGGGCTTAATTGAGATTGCAGTGGGCAATTGCTCTGAAATAGCTGTTCCTGTTTTTTTTCACAGTGGGCTCCGGGGCAGAGCGAGGAATTTCACTCTTCTTTTTAGATAATTAGAATAACCATAATCACTCCCTGGATGCCTAGACTCTAATTTGAGTGCACACATGCCACCAGAAATATGGTGAGAGAAAGAGGGAGAGAGTGTGTGTGTGCTTGCGTGTCAGTTGGCAGTGTAACATACACACAATTAGTAACAAATACTAATTGAGTGTATGTAAACTTCTGACCCACTGGGAATGTGATAAAAGAAATAAAATATGAAATATATCATTCTCTCTACTATTATTCTGACATTTCACATTCTTAAAATAAAGTGGTCATCCTAACTGACCTAAAATAGGGACATTTTACTAGGATTAAATGTCAGGAATTGTGAGAAAAAAAAGTTTAAATGTATTTGGCTAAGGTGTATGTAAACTTCAGACTTCAACTGTATGTACTTTATTTTAAGAATGTGAAATGTTCACTCTGACATCACGTGCATAAAACAACTCACGCTGGGACGACCGTTAATTGGAACTCGTGTGAAAAGTTTAAGAATGCAGAATAACAAGAGTGTTCTTGCTTTCAGCAAGCACACTCGTGCAAGACAGCACACTTGTTATAATACCTCTATGAGATAACCTCATTTCCTTTCTGCATAAATGCAGCTCAGCCAATCAGGCAGTTGAGACAGAACATTTCTGCCAAAATTGAATCATGAATAAATGCGTTTGCGTACCTAGGCCAGACCCTTTTGTGATGTGAAATTACACATTCATGACAAGCTGAGTTCATGTCGCATACACAGAGTCATATTTGCCTAATTTGAAAAAAAAAAAAAATACTCAGGAAGACTTTATTCAGAATCCCTGTCTGAGGAATGATTTAACCGCTAGTAAGGTTTTAGAGACACAGCTGTAGAGTCTAACTTGTAGCTATCATCATCTTAATTACTATCATTGTATGTGAAAGTTCTCTGTCCCTTACTTTAAAACAAAACATTAAAGATGCCTTTAAACAATGCAAATAAACCTACCAACAGAAGAGGCAGGAGTTGGTCCTGGGGAGAGAGTCTGACCCCCTTGTCCTACATTCAGGCTAATGTCAGCCAACAGATGATTGGTTATAGTCATTATCAGTGATTTTCTGTGATATAAGCCACCTTGTCTTCTTTAATGACAAATTGGGTTGACTTGACAGCAATTATGTAGGCAAAAACTAAGACAGATATGGAAACAGACTACTGACATTAACTTACCATACAACTGGTTAAAAGTTTTGCGGAGGAAGTCCCGCTCTTCTTCCAAAGCCTCCATCATGATCTTCATCTTCAGCATCTACATTTTCATCTCTTCAGTTGCATGGTCAGAGGGACTTGATACAGACACTGCAATTCAAACAAAGGGCATTCGTCATAACATTATAAGATATTCTACAGAACAATTGTTCAAAGATGTCATTAAACAATGCAAACACACTGACCAACAGATGAGGCAGGACTTGGTTGTCCTAGGGAGGGAGTCTGACTACCTTGTCCTAAAGGGAGAAACAAAGAGAACCTTCGGGCTGTCAGCCAACAGATGATTGGTTACAGCAAGGATTCCCAACCAGTAGGCCGTGGACCGGCCTGCCCTTTTAATAGTTTAAAGCCTGGCTAATGCACAGATCTGTGATACACAAACAGGTCAGCTAAACACTCTTTCCTCCGCAAAAACACAAACAATCAAGTTGGATTTAGGGCCTGCTTAGTAACACATGTAAAACATGGGTCAGCCATTTGTCTGGATGGGTCGACCTGTGTTCACTGACCCATAGTCAGTCATGTCTAAACGCAACAGCCCTACTTTTTAATTTATTAATTTTAATTTTAAGCCCTGCATGCTTACTACCTGTGTCGTAGGTTTAGTATGAAGGGGTCTGACAGGGCTTAAACCAACTTCAAATATACAGGGTAAAACCATGGTTCTTGGTGTGAAAGGGGTACCAGTATATAATCTCTGATCAATTCATTGTTGCAGCACTTCTGAGCTGAAATATGATCTGAAGCATACTTACAAAGGTTCTACCTACGAGCTAGAGCTTTGCAGTGTCAATATTACAGACTCGTCACATAAACAATATCAAAGAGCCAACAGAGTTTGACAATCTGGACCCTCTATTTCTGAAACTATCCGCCGCCATTGTCGCAACCCCTATTACAAGCCTGTTCAACCTCTCTTTCATATCGTCTGAGATCCCCAAGGACTGGAAAGCTGCCGCAGTAATCCCACTCTTCAAAGGGGGAGACACCCTGGACCCAAACTGTTACAGACCTATATCCATCCTGCCCTGCCTATCTAAGGTCTTCGAAAGCCAAGTTAAAAATCAGGTCACTGACCATCTCGAATCCCACCGTACCTTCTCCGCTGTGCAATCTGGTTTCCGAGCCGGTCACGGGTGCACCTCAGCCACGCTCAAGGTACTAAACGATATCATAACCGCCATCGATAAAAGACAGTACTGTGCAGCCGTCTTCATCGACCTTGCCAAGGCTTTCGACTCGGTCAATCACCATATTCTTATCGGCAGACTCAGTAGCCTCGGTTTTCCGGATGACTGCCTTGCCTGGTTCACGAATTACTTTGCAGACAGAGTTCAGTGTGTCAAATCGGAGGGCATGCTGTCCGGTCCTCTGGAAGTCTCTATGGGGGTGCCACAGGGTTCAATCCTCGGGCCGACTCTTTTTTCTGTATATATCAATGATGTTGCTCTTGCTGCGGGCGATTCCCTGATCCACCTCTACGCAGACGACACCATTCTATATACTTCCGGCCCGTCCTTGGACACTGTGCTATCTAACCTCCAAACGAGCTTCAATGCCATACAACACTCCTTCCGTGGCCTCCAACTGCTCTTAAATGCTATTAAAACCAAATGAATGCTTTTCAACCGTTCGCTGCCTGCACCCGCACGCCTGACCAGCATCACCACCCTGGATGGTTCCAACCTTGAATATGTGGACATCTATAAGTACCTAGGTGTCTGGCTAGACTGTAAACTCTCCTTCCAGACTCATATCAAACATCTCCAATCGAAAATCAAGAGTCGGCTTTCTATTCCACAACAAAGCCTCCTTCACTCACGCCGCCAAACTTACCCTAGTAAAACTGACTATCCTACCGATCCTCGACTTCGGCGATGTCATCTACAAAATTGCTTCCAACACTCTACTCAGCAAACTGGATGCAGTTTATCACAGTGCCATCCGTTTTGTCACTAAAGCACCTTATACCACCCACCACTGCGACTTGTACGCTCTAGTCGGCTGGCCCTCACTACATATTCGTCGCCAGACCCACTGGCTCCAGGTCATCTACAAGTCCATGCTAGGTAAAGCTCTGCCTTATCTCAGTTCACTGGTCATGATGGCAACACCCATCCGTAGCACGTGCTCCAGCAGGTGTATCTCACTGATCATCCCTAAAGCCAACACCTCATTTGGCCTCCTTTCGTTCCAGTTCTTTGCTGCCTGTGACTGGAACGAATTGCAAAAATCGCTGAAGTTGGAGACTTTTATCTCCCTCACCAACTTCAAACATCTGCTATCTGAGCAGCTAACTGATCGCTGCAGCTGTACATAGTCTATCGGCAAATAGCCCACCCATTTTTACCTACCTCATCCCAATACTGTTTTTATTTATTTACTTTCCTGCTCTTTTGCACACCAATACCTCTACCTGTACATGACCATCTGATCATTTATCACTCCAGTGTTAATCTGCAAAATTGTAATTATTCGCCTACCTCATGCCTTTTGCACACAATATATATAGACTCCCCTTTTTTTTCCTACTGTGTTATTGACTTGTTAATTGTTTACTCCATGTGTAATTCTGTTGTCTGCTCACTCTGCTATGCTTTATCTTGGCCAGGTCGCAGTTGCAAATGAGAACTTGTTCTCAACTAGCCTACCTGGTTAAATAAAGGTGAAATAAAAAAATACAAAAGAAGAAAAAAAGAGTCTGGTTGAGAGAATGCCAAGAGTGTGCAAAGCTGTCATCAAGGCAGAAATATATTTTGATTTGTTTTAAGCTTTTTTGGTTACTAAATGATTTTGGCTACCTAGTGGCGCAGCGGTCTAAGGCACTGCATCTCAGTGCTAGAAACGTCACTACAGACACCCTGGTTCGAATCCAGGTTGTATCACAACCGGCCGTGATTGGGAGTCCCATAGGGTGGCGAACAATTTGGCCCAGCATCGTCCGAGATTGGCCGGTGTAGGCCATCATTGTAAATAAGAATTTGTTCTTTACTGACTTGCCTAGTTAAATAAAGGTTAAATATAAAGATATATATTTTTTAATCCATTTGTTATTTCATAGTTTTGATGTCATAACTATTATTCTACAATGTAGAAAAAGTGAAAATAAAGACAAATCCTGGAATGAGTAGGTGTGTCCAAACTTTTGACTGGTACTGTAGCTGTTATTGTCAGAGGTTTGGACTCACTTTAATATTGGTATTTTTAACTAATTTACCACTTGGTGATGTCACAGTCAGGCCAAAACTCCATCCTACCAAAACAGGCTGAAATATCCGGAAGTCTTTTCAAACAGCTCTTACACTTAAAGGGCATTATCATATTTTTCACAATTTCACAGTGTTATTCCAACTTCAGTGCCTTGCACATGTATTCAGACCCCTTGAATTTCTTTCAATTGCATTGTGTTACAAAGTGGTAATAAAATGTATTCAATTGTCATTTTTTGTCAACAATCTACTGTCCAAGTCAAAATTCAAAAGGTAAGGTAAAGGTAAACTATTCAGTCACCTGCGTCAACATATGTTAGAAACACCTTTGGCATCAATCACAGCTGTCTTTTTGGGTAAATCTATAAGAGATTTGCACACCTGGATTGTGCAAAATTCTTCAAGCTCTGTCAACCTGTTGGGGATCGTGGCTAGACAGAAATGTTTAAGTTTAGCCATAGATTTAAGTCAAATTGGCCACTCAGGAAGTTAACATTTAAAATGATTCGGGTTAGGTAAGGGTTATGGTTTAGGGTATAGGGACATCCTAAGGATCCCAGATTGCATTAACCCTAAGATGACTGCCCTCGGTAAGCACAACAAGCTGGTGTGAAAGACCAGTGTCCTGTTCTCATAACTCTCTTAATGACAACGCTAATATTTGTGAAAACTCTTCATATTTGTGTTCTGTGAGTGTCATTGTGTAGGCTGATACCTATGGATCTTCAGTCCATGGCTTCCTTAGGTAAGGCTGTACATTGAAGTATGAATGTTCATTACGCACAAATCTGTGTAAACACTCAAGAATTGTAATCTGTAGATGTCATGGAGTAGACTCATACCTTTATTTAACCAGGTAGGCCGTTGAGAACAAGTTCTCATTTACAACTGCGACCTGGCCAAGATAAAGCAAAGCAGTGCGACACAAACAACACAAAGTTATACGTGGAATAAAGAAACGTACAGTCAATCACACAATAGAAAAATTGGGCTATTTACAGATGGGCTGTGTACAGGTGCAATGATCGGTAAGCTGCTCTGACAGCTGATGCTTCAAGTTAGTGAGGGAGATATAAGACTCCAGCTTCAGGGATTTTTGCAATTCGTTCCAATCATTGACAGCAGAGAACTGTAAGGAAAGGCGGCCAATGGAGGAGTTGGCTTTGGGGATGACCAGTGAAATATAAATGCTGGAGCACGTGCTGCTATGGTGACCAGGGAGCTGAGATAAGGAGGGGCTTTACCTAGCAAAGACTTATAGATGACCTGGAGCCAGTGGGTTTGGCGACTACTATGTAGTGAGGGCCAGCCAACAAGAGCATACAGGTCGCAGTGGTGGGTAGTATATGAGGCTTTGGTGACAAAACGGATGGCACTGTGATGGACTACATCCAGTTTGCTGAGTAGAGTGTTGGAGGCTATTTTTAAAATGATATCGCCAAAGTCAAGGATCAGTAGGATAGTCAGTTTTACAAGGGTATGTTTGGCAGCATGAGTGAAAGATGCTTTATTGTGAAATAGGAAGCCGGTTTTAGATTTAATTTTAGATTGGAGATGCTTAATGTGAGTCTGGAAGGAGAGTTTACAGTTTAACCAGACACCTAGGTATTTGTAGTTGTCCACGTATTCTAAGTTAGAACCGTCCAGAGTAGTGATGTTAGACGGGTGGGCGGCTGCGGGCAGTGATCGGCTGAAGAGCATGCATTTAGTTGTACTTGCAGTTAAGAGGAGTTAGAGGCCAGATTGTCTCGCCCAGGTGATTTGTAGGGCAGCTCTTTCAGAACATCAGCTATCTAGATTTGGAGAAATCGGGAGGCTTGGGCAAGTTGCTGTGGGGGGTGCAGAGCTGTTGACCGGGATAGGGGTAGCCAGGTGGAAAGCATGACCAGCTGAAGAGAAATGCTTTTTGAAATGATCGATTATCGTAGATTTATCGATTGTGACAGTGTTTCTTAGCGTCAGTGTAATGGGCAGCTAGGAGAAGGTGCTCTTATTCTCCATGGACTTTACAGTGTCCCAGAACTTTTGGGAGTTTCTGCTACAGGATGCACATTTCTGTTTGAAAAAGCTAGCCTTAGCTTTCCTAACTGCCGGTGTATATTGGTTCCTAACTTCCCTGAAAAGTTGCATATCGCAGGGGCTATTCAATGCTAATGCAGTATGCCACAGGATGTTTTTGTGCTGGTCAAGGGCAGTCAAGTCTGAAGAGAACCAAGGGCTATATCTGTTCTTGGTTCCACATTTTTTGAATGGGGCATGCTTATTTAAGATGGTGAGGAAAGCACTTTTAAAGGATAACCAGGCATCCTCTACTCACGGAATGAGGTCAATATCCTTCCAGGATTCCCGGTCCAGGTCGATTAGAAAAGCCTGCTCGCTGAAGTGTTTTAGGGAGCGTTTGACAGTAATGAGGGGTGGTCATTTGACCGTGGACCCATTACGGATGTAGGCAATGAGGCAGTGATCCGTGCTGCTGCTCCAGTTTCAACTGTTCTGCCTACGGCTATGGAACCCTGACCTGCTCACCGGACGTGCTTCCTGGCCCAGACCTGCTGTTTTCAACTCTCTAGAGACAGAAGGAGTGGTATAGATACTCTCAATGATCAGCAATGAAAAGCCAACTGACATTTACTCCTGATGTGTTGACTTGTTGCACCCTCGACAACTACTGTGATTATTATTATTTGACCATGCTGGTCATTTATGAACATTTGAACATCTTGGCCATGTTCTGTTATAATCTCCACCCGGTACAGCCAGAAGAGGACTGGTCACCCCTCATAGCCTGCTTCCTCTCTAGGGTTCTTCCTAGGGAGTTTTTCCTAGCCACCGTGCTTCTACAACTGCATTGCTTGCTGTTTGGGGTTTTAGGCTGGGATTCAGTACAGCACTTTGATATATCAGCTGATGTAAGAAGGGCTATATAAATACCTTTGATTTGATTTGATCGCTGAGATCCTAGTTGAAGATAGTAGTGGTGTATTTAAAGGGCAGGTTGGTCAGGATGATCTCTATGAGGGTGCTCGTGTTTACGGATCTAGCTCCTGATGGAGGTTCCAGTTATAAGGAGTAAAAATAGCAGATCCGTACCACATTGTGTGAGGCGATAGAAAGTGAGATTAAGATATATATGAAAAAGACCAGCTATTTACACGAGATAAGACACGGGATAAGACAAAGACCAACACACATGTCCGATTGCTTCTCCAACCTATGGATCTTGGGTCGCTGAAATGGGGTAATATATGGGGCATATAACATAACTATGCCCCTAATGCAACTCGGAAGTTATTGTCTTTGTTTAATTTATATAACATGCCGAATTGGTTTAGCATTATTTAGTCCAAATACGTCACGATTCCTCTATTTGTATCCGTTTGCATCACTTTCAATGAATGAAATTCCACTACTGTGGCTAGCTTCACATAGGTGTGACCTCTGTCATTGCCAACAAAGGGTATATAACAAAGTATTGAGATAAACTTTTGTTATTGACCAAATACTTATTTTCAACCATAATTTGCAAATAAATTAATACAATGTGATTTTCTACAATGTGATTTTCTAACCCTTTTTTTCTCATTTCGTCTGTCATAGTTGAAGTGTACCTATGATGAAAATTACAGGCCTCTGTCATCTTTTTAAGTTGGAGAACTTGCACAATTGGTGGCTGACTAAATACTATTTTGCCCCACTGTATATCAGCACTCCTACTCAGATCCTATATCAGATTGTTTCTGAGGTCTGTACCACCTACCACTTGTGGGACAAACTACTTGTATTGTATTTGTATTTATTATGCCAAAACAGCAGCTACTCGTTCTGAGGTCCAGAAAAATAAAGGCAGTTTATATAATTTTAAAAATATTACAATACATTCACAGATTTCACAACACACTGTGTGCCCTCAGCCCCCTACTCCACCACTACCACATATCTACAGTACTAAATCCATGTGTATGTTATCGTGTGTGTGAATAAATGTTTCAATGTTTGTGTTGCTTCACAGTCCCTGCTTTTCCATAAGGTGTTTTTTAAACCTGTTTTTTTTAATCAAAATGTCCTGCTTGCGTCAGTTACTTGATGTAGTGATGAAGTCAATCTCTCCTCCACTTTCAGCCAGGAAAGATTGACATGGACATTATTAATATTATCTCTGTGTACATCCAAGGGCCAGCCCTGCTGCCCTGTTCTGAGCCAATTGCAATTTTCCTAAGTCCTTTTTTGAGGCACCTGACCACACGACTGAACAGTAGTCAAGGTGCGACAAACGTAGGGCCTGTAGGACCTGCCTTATTGATAGTGTTGTTAAAATGGCAAAGCATTGCTCATCATTCCTCATCGGCAGACTCGACAGCCTTGGTTTCTCAAATGATTGCCTGCCTGGTTCACCAACTACTTCTCTGATAGAGTTCAGTGTGTCAAATCGGAGGGTCTGTTGTCCAGACCTCTGGCAGTCTCTATGGGGGTGCCACAGTGTTCAATTCTTGGACCTACTCTCTTCTCTGTATACATCAATGATGTTGCTCTTGCTGCTGGTGAGTCTCTGATCCACCTCTACGCAGACGACACCATTCTGTATGCTTCTGGCCCTTCTTTGGACACTGTGTTAACAACCCTCCAGGCAAGCTTCAATGCCATACAACGCTCCTTCAGTGGTCTCCAATTGCTCTTAAATACAAGTAAAACTAAATGCATGCTCTTCAACCGATCACTGCCTGCACCTGCCCGCCTGTCCAACATCACTACTCTGGACGGCTCTGACTTAGAATACGTGGACAACTACAAATACTTAGGTGTCTGGTTAGACTGTAAACTCTCCTTCCAGACCCACATCAAACATCTCCAATCCAAAGTTCAATCTAGAATTGGCTTCCTATTTCGCAAAAAAGCATCCTTTACTCATGCTGCCAAACATACCCTTGTAAAACTGACCATCCTACCAATCCTCGACTTTGGCGATGTCATTTACAAAATAGCCTCCACTACCGTACTCTACAAACTGGATGCAGTCTCTCACAGTGCCATCCATTTTCTCACCGAAGCCCCTTATACCACCCACCACTGCGACCTGTATGCTCTTGTCGGCTGGCCCTCGTTACATATTCGTCGCCAGACCCACTGGCTCCAGGTCAGGTATAAGTCTATGCTAGGTAAAGCTCTGCCTTACCTCAGCTCACTGGTCACGATAACAACACCCACCCGTAGCACGTGCTCCAGCAGGTATATCTCACTGATCATCCCCAAAGCCAACACCTCCATTGGCCGCCTTTCCTTCCAGGTTTCTGCTGCCAATGACTGGAACGAATTGCAAAAATCGCTGAAGCTGTAGACTTATATTTCCCTCGCTAACTTTAAACATCAGCTATCTGAGCAGCTAACCGATCGCTGCAGCTGTACATAGCCCATCTGTAAATAGCCCACCCAATGTACCTACCTCATCCCCAATATTGTTTTTATTTACTTTTCTGTTCTTTTGCACACCAGTATTTCTACTTGCACATCACCATCTATTACTCCAGTGTTAATTTGCTAAATTGTAACTACTTCGCTACTATGGCCTATTTGCCTTACCTCATGCCATTTGCACACATGGTACATAGACTTTCTTTTTTCTCTGTTGTGTTATTGACTGTACGCTTGTTTATTCCATGTGTTGTTTGTTTGTCACACTACTTTGCTTTATCTTGGCCAGGTCGCAGTTGTAAATGAGAACTTGTTCTCAACTAGCCTACCTGGTTAAATAAAGGTGAAATAAAAACAAAATAAATAAATCCATGCCGCAGGCATATCTGTGTCAGATGGCTACAGCGTCTGCTATACAGATATAGACATAGAGGCTAATTCATACATTTTCGATCAGTATATTTTGTATAAAGAGAAGCATTATGTTGGTAGATTATAGGAGTAACTTCTGGGAGGCCTGAAACAAACTTCCTCACCTCAAGTTCAACTGATGGAGTGAGTTGGAGTGCCGGGATGCAATGCCTTCATATCATAGGCCTGCAGTAGCTAAAGCTTAATAATAGACACCATACCAAGCCTTCACAAACTATTCTAAACTGTATTAGGGTAATATCAAAAGTCAAGCCATTGTTTATAAGGAAAATAAGAGCAGAAGAAAACAGAGCAAATGTAAACCAGGGGAAAAAAACCACACTACCCTCCCGTGCCCAATAAAAAAAAATCACCCAATCCTCCACAAAGCAAAAAACATTGTTTTGGACCACCTCCACCCGGTAAATATCGATCTGTCCCTTAAACAGTGCTAGCTACGCACCTAGAGATCCTGGTTTGAGTCCAGGCTCTGTCGCAGCCGGGAGACCCATGGGCAGCGCAAAATGGGTTAAGGGGGAGGGTTTGGCCGGCAGGGATGTTCTTGTCCCATCGCGCTCTAGCGACTCCTGTGGAGGGCCGGGCACAATGCACACTGACACGGTCGCCAGGCGTATGGTGTTTCCTCTGACACATTGGTGCGGCTGGGTTAAGCGGGCGTTGTGTCAAGAAGCAGTGCGGCTTGGCTGTGTTTCGGAGGACGCATGGCTCTCCACCTTCGCCTCTCCCAAGTCCGTACGGGAGTTGCAGTGATGAGACAAGACTGTAAATACCAATTGGATACTATGAAATTGGGGATAAAAGGATTCAAAAAAAGAATTAAATGCAAAGAATAAAATTAAATGCAGTGATTGCCGAAATGATTCAGCAATCATGATTTATTTGAAAAACACTATCGTAATTCGTCACAATAAAGGAAGTTCTAGATATGAAAAATCCACCCGTCTAACAGATAAAAACTTGATCTTTTGAAAATGTCTCCTATATTTGCTGTTTCAATACACGTCGCCATTTGTTGTTGTTGCATCATTGCTTTTGTCAAATAAACCTGGGTCAAGGGAAACCTGCCTACTGATATCAACCCAAACGAACAAGGTCACACATGTACACTTAGCCTACATCTCAGGTCGAATGAAGCAGCACCATTGAGATAGGAGTTTGATGACTGACTGATCTAAAAATCAACCAGAGACAATTGTGAAATGCTCCAAGATTTTATTGGTTTAATACAGCATATTAATTCCAGTATGTTATTACCAGAAGCAACATTAGCTTCTCCATATCTTTGTGTTGATATCGATTTCAATATTTCACATGAAATAAATTATGAATACAGCATTTACACAAAAAAATATAAATAATTGCAAAACATTATGTAAAGCAAGCAAGTAAATCTGACAAACAAGATTTCACACCAATGAAGTTACATAGAAAACCTGTCTCAAACTGAATACATTAATTTGGGTGCAATGACGGATTAACAGATGATGTAACATGCCACAGAAAGTTTGAGTGAGGCTGGGATAGCAATACATGACATTTCCACAATCAGAGTTATCCAGCACAGATATACAAGCTTATAAGATCCCACATTGAATAGCAGTGACACACACTTTCCAAAAAGACACTCCTAAGCCATCCTTTTAATTTTTAATTGTAACCTTTATTTAACTAGGCAAGTCAGTGAAGAACAAATTCTTATTCACAATGACGACCTACCCCGGCTAAACCCGGACGACGCTGGGCCAATTGTGCGCCGCCCTTTGAGACTCCCAATCACAATCACGGCCGGTTGCGATACAGCCCAGGATCAAACCAGGGTTTGTAGTGACGCCTCTAGCACTGAGATGCAGTGCCTTAGACTGCTGCGCCACTCGGGAGCCCTATCCTTTTCCTAGCCCAGATTAAAAGGTAAATGTAATAAGAGTTCAAGCATACAAGGATGAAAAAAATCATAGGCAATATTCAGAAAACCCTGAATGACAAATGCATCTCCTGTCTTCCAAATGAGATAAATCAATTCACCAGAAACAAAACAAAAATTGCGAAGTAACTGGACCCCTTATATAAACACAGTAGAAACCAAAATAAAAGGGAACTTAAAGCAGCTCCTATCGACAAGATGTCGTAGAGGGTCAGAACCCAAATGAATGTTATGTTACCTTGTTCAACCTGTTATTTCTGTCTTCTTCCCTTATCTACCTGCGGACATTGCACCTCTCCCTCTCTCCCCTATGGGATCTACTGACTCAGGAAGGGAAATGGTATAGAGGAGGAGGTAGGGTAAAGGATCAGTATCAGGGGTCAGCATAATGTCCACCTCTGTGACACCGCCATAGCACAGGGACTTCCTGTCCATCAGGGAGTCTCAGCCTCCTCTGGACCAACCAACAGCAGGATCTCGTGACTGAGGATGAATGTAAAGAAGTAGACACAGAGGTCAGCGAAGACGTCGCCCATCTTCTTGTAGGTGTCCATGGAGCGGTTGATGACCTCAGCAGGGATACCAGACAACAGGAGCGCGGCAGTCAGCACTGTAGTTTGCATCTTCTTCTCAACCTGGTGGATGACGGAAAGTTTTTACATGTGTATGTATGCACAATACACAGGTTATGACCATATATGCCTGATCCATTTGGTATACACTATATATACAAAATGTATGTATGTAAAAAACTCTTTCAAAATTTGTGAATTCTGCTATTTCAGCACACCCGTTGCTGACAGGTGTATAAATCGTGCACACAGCAATAGAATCTCCAAAGACAAACATTGGCAGTAGAATGGCCTTACTGAGGAGCTCAGGGACTTTCTATGTGGCACAGTCATAGGATGCCACATTTCCAACAAAGCAGTTCGTCAAATTTCTGCACTGCAAAAGCTGCCCTGGTTAACTATAAGTGCTGTTATTGTGAAGTGGAAACGTCTAGGAGCAACAACGGCTCAGCCGCGAAGTGGTAGGCCACACAAGCTCACAGAAAGGAACTGCCGAGTGCTGAAGCTCGTAAAAATCGTCTGTCCTGGGTTGCAAAACTCACTACTGAGTTCCAAACTGCCTCTGGAAGCAACGTCAGCACAGTAACTGTTTGTTGGGAGTGTCATGAGATGTGTTTCCATGGCCGAGCAGCCTACAAGCCTAAAATCACCATGCGCAATGCCAAGTATCGGCTGAAGTAGTGTAAAGCTTGCTGCCATTGGATTGATGAATCACGTTTCACCATCTAGCAGTCCAACGGATGAATCTGGGTTTGGCGGAGAACGCTACTTGCCCCAATGCATAGTCACAACTGTAAAGTTTGGTGGAGGAGGAATAATGGTTTGGGGCTGTTTTTCATGGTTCGGACTAGGGAAGGCCTTTTCCTGTTTTCCTTTTCCTGTTTCAGCATGACAATGCCCCCATGCACGAAGTGAGGTCCACTGTCAAGATTGGTGTGGAAGAACTTGACAGGCCTGCACAGAGGTACGGGATGAATTTGGATGCCGACCTCACTAATGCTCATGGCTTAATGGAAGCAAGTCCTTGCAGCATTTTCCCAACTAGAGGTTGACCCGATTAAAAAGGTAAGGCCGAGTAATTAGGGACGATTTCAAGTTTTCATAACAAATCGGTATTCAAAATTTTTGGACGCCATTTATGGCCGATTACATTGCAATCCACGAGGAGACTGCGTGGCAGGCTGACTACCTGTTATGCGAGTGCAGCAAGGAGCCAAGGTAAGTTGCTAGCTAGCATTAAACTTATCTTATAAAAAAACAATGAATCTTAACATAATCACTAGTTAACTACACATGGTTGATGATATTACTAGGCTAACTAGCTTGTCCTGCGTTGCATATAATCAATGCAGTGCCTGTTAATTTATCGAATCACAGCTTACTTCGCCAAACGGGTGATGATTTAACAAAAGCGCATTCGCGTCAGGGTATATGCAGCAGTTTGGTCTGCCTGGCTCGTTGCGAACTGTATGAAGACCATTTCTTCCTAACAAAGACCGTCATTCATTTGCAAGAATTTTACATTATTATGACATAACATTGAAGGTTGTGCAATGTAACAGCAATGTTTAGACTTAGGGTTGCTTACCCGTTCGATAAAATATGAAACGGTTCCGTATTTCACTGAAAGAATAAACGTTTTGTTTTCGAAATGATAGTTTCCGTATTTGACCATATTAATGACCTACGGCTCATATTTCTGTATGTTTATTATATTACAATTAAGTCTATGATTTGATATTTGATAGAGCAGTCTGACTGAGCGATGGTAGGCAGCAGCAGGCTTGTAAGCATTCATTCAAACAGCACTTTCCTGCATTTGCCAGCAGCTCTTCGCAATGCTTGAAGCACAGCGCTGTTTATGACTTCAAGCCTATCAACTCCCAAGATTAGGCTGGCAATCATATAGTGCCTATAAGAACATCCAATAGTCAAAGGTATATGAAATACAAAATGGTAGAGAGAAATAGTCCTATAATTACTATAATAACTACAACCTAAAACTTCTAACTGGGAAATTGAAGACTCACGTTAAAAGGAACCACCAGCTTTCATATGTTCTCACTTAAACGTTAGCTTTCTTACATGGCACATATTGCACTTTTACTTTCTTCTCCAACACTTTGTTTTTGTATTATTTAAACCAAATAGAACATGTTTCATTATATATTCAAGACGAAATAGATTTTATTTATGTTTTATATTAAGTTAAAATAAAAGTGTTCATTCAGTGTTGCTGTAATTGTCATTATTACAAATATGTAGATATAAAAATTGTTATCTGCTTTTTTTGGTCGTCCAATAATCGGTATCGGTGTTGAAAAATCATAATCGGTCGACCTCTAGTCCCAATGTAGTGGAAAGCCTTCACAAAAGAGTGGAGGATATTATAGCAGGAAAGGGAGGACCAACTCCATATTAATGCCCATGATTTTGGAATTAGATGTTCGAAAAGCACATCAATGCGAGCTGTGGCAAGAAGGTTTGCCGTGTCTGTCAGCGGTGTCCAGAGCATGGAGGCGCTACCAGGAGACAGGCCAGTACATCAGGAGACGTGGAGGAGGCCGTAGGAGGGCAACAACCCAGCAGCAGGACCGCTACCTCCACCTTTGTGCAAGGAGGAGCAGGAGGAGCACTGCCAGAGCCCTGCAAAATGACCTCCAGCAGGCCACAAATGTGCATGTGTCTGCTCAAACGGTCAGAAACAGACTCCGTGGGGTGGTATGAGGGCCCGACGTCCACAGGTGGGGGTTGTGCTTACAGCCCAACACCGTGCAGGACGTTTGGCATTTGTCAGTGAACACCAAGATTGGCAAATTCGCCACTGGCGCCCTGTGCTCTTCACAGATGAAAGCAGGTTCACACTGAGCACATGTGACAGACATGACAGTCTGGAGATGCCGTGGAGAACGTTCTGCTGCCTCCAACCTCCAGCATGACCGGTTTGGCGGTGGGTCAGTCATGGTGTGGGGTGGCATTTCTTTGGGGGGCCGCACAGCCCTCCATGTGCTCGCCAGAGGTAGCCTGACTGCCATTAGATACCGAGATGAGATCCTCAGACCCCTTGTGAGACCATATGCTGGTGCGGTTGGCCCTGGGTTCCTCCTAATGCAAGACAATGCTAGACCTCATGTGGCTGGAGTATGTCAGCAGTTCCTGCAAGAGGAAGGCATTGCTATGGACTGGCCCACCCGTTCCCCAGACCTGAATCCAATTGAGCACATCTGGGACATCATGTCTCGCTCCATCCACCAACACCACGTTGCACCACAGACTGTCCAGGAGTTGGCGGATGCTTTAGTCCAGGTCTGGGAGGAGATCCCTCAGGAGACCATCCGCCACCTCATCAGGAGCATGCCCAGGCGTTGTAGGAAGGTCATACAGGCACGTGGAGGCCACACACACTACTGAGCCTCATTTTGACTTGTTTTAAGGACATTACATCAAAGTTGGATCAGGCTGTAGTGTGGTTTTCCACTTTAATTTTGAGTGTGACTCCAAATCCAGACCTCCATGGGTTGATTAATTTGATTTCCATTGATCATTTTTGTGTGATTTTGTTGTCAGCACATTCAACTATGTAAAGAAAAAAGTATTTTAGTGCTCCCTTCATTTTTTTGAGCAGTGTATTAATGCCAAAAGGTGAAGCGGTATCTCTTACCTTTGGAAAATATTTGTACAACCCCATGTATGCCAGTTCGAGGGTGAGGAATGGTGCGAATATGGACTGCAAGAGGGAAGAGTAGCCGAGTTAATGAACTGCTTCAACAAATCCTTACTCTCATATTATCATACATACTGCATAATCTAAAACAGAGTAAGTCAGTGGGTTTAAACTAAATCAAAGCTCTCAAGGGAAGAGACAACACTTTTCTGATCAGACTCACCAGATACTTGCAGACAAAAACCCTGACAAAGATGGCAAGGAGGACACTGCCAACAAGCCTGAAGAGCCTGAAGGAGTCCAACTCATCTGGGTCAGAGCTAGCTGCCTCCTGGGCTTGTTTCTCATTGGCCAGTTGGCCTCTGAGCTTCATGGCATCATCAAAGCGGGACAGGTACTTCTGCAACCCTCTGCGTGGGGATCCGGAGTGGCTGGGCTCATCAGCTGCCAGCTGGGCCTCTCCGCGTGGCCTCTGACGGACGCCCGGTGTCACATCCTTGTCCACACCGCCACCCGGCACCTCACTGGTGTCTGGCAGGGGATACCCTGGGAGATCACTGTGGGGGTGGCTGCTGCCTACTGCCTCTGGGAGGAATGGAGACAGTCTGGGGGAGGGGTATGTTGACCACGAGTCGCTCCTGTCCAAGTCCAGATGGAACACGGGTGCCGTAACACTTCTGGATGATCCTGTTGGGACAAGGTCGGGATTGACATGACATTGTCAGTGTAACGGATTAGGCTAACTTGATTTATCTGTGATATCCATATATAGAATCTCTATGGTCATATATTGAATGCAAATTGGTAAGCTAGTTAGATAATACAGAAGAGCGCTGAATTGTCATGACTACATGACTGCAGCACATTTCACACTGATGTTTATTTTTTAGCGCACTGCATCATGGTCCAATAGCGGTGTGTGGGTAAAATCAACGGGGAAGCCAAGCCAGGAAAAAAGCCTTAATACAACCTGGTTTGTGATAATTGCTCCAGAACAATAAGAAGAAAGTGGGAGAATAAATTTAACCATACCTTCATTTAATCACAAAACCAGAGAGCAACACTGCCCTATAAAAAGGCAGTAACTGCTCATAGTGTGGAATTGAGAAAAATTGCTTTTATTTACCTTGGTTTCATAGTAACCGTATGCAGTTACTGCTAACATGACCCCCATTTTCTCCAAAACACAATAGAGGCAGGATACTTGTCCACATGATTAAGCATTTATTTAATGTAGCAAAAATTACATTAACTCATTTTTGACCAAATGAGCAGTTACTGCCTTTTTGCTTGGTAGGGCAGAACATGTTTCTGGTGAAGTCCACAAAACATATTGCATGTAACAAACAGTTACATGACCTACAGCATGGTCAAGCAAGCTTGGAGTTTGTGTTGTCCTAGGTTATCTGGCTAAAATGCTTGCTTGCTAGCCTAACTTCTTTTCATGGACAACGATGAGCCAGGCGAGCTAGTTAACATTAGCCTACTAAACCTAGCTACATATTGAACTTCCATCCTCTCAGGCCAGGGGCACAACAATGTATGAATTTATGGATTGATCAGAATCTCCGTTATAACCATTGGCCAGTATGGAGAACTAAGTAAAACCCCAAGTCCAAATCTACATACATGGCTAATTTAGGAAAAATACAATAAAAGCTAGCTACCCACCGGAGGACAATAACACAATGAGACGCAACAATTAAAGTTCTGTCAATGAGGTTTGGCTTCTGATGTGATGTGATTGGTGTGAATCCAAATCCAAACTGGCTTCCCTTGACACGTGTTTTTGGTGCACCAGGAACATTCACAGTTGAGCTCATTGATTGGCTATTATTTTATACTTTTTTTTAATCAAGGGAGGCCAAATGCTTGCTGGCTTCCCTTGCATTCCATGCTATGGGCAGGAACAATGTCATACTCTTTTTGACCAGACAGCATCAGATAGCTGGGCTACACATACAGAACCAGTCAAAAGTTTGGACGCACCTTCTCATTCAATGTTTTATTTTATTTTAATTTGTACTATTTCTACTTTATTTTGATGTCTTCACTATTATTCTACTATGAAATAACACATATGGAATCATGTAGTAACCAAAAACATGTTCAACAAATCAAAATATTATACATTTGAGATTCTTCAAAGGAGCCACCGTTTGCCTTGAGGACAGCTTTGCACACTCTTGACATTCTCCACCGTCTTCATGAGGTAGTCACCTGGAATGCATTTCAATTAACAGGTGTGCCTGGTTTAAAAGTTCATTTGTGAAATGGTCTTAATGCATTTGAGCCAATCAGTTGTGACAAGGTAGAGGTTGTATACAGAAGATAGCCCTCTTTGGTAAAAGACCAAGTCCATAGTTTGGCAAGAACAGCTCAGATAAGCAAAGAGAAATGACAGTCCATAATTTCTTTAAGGCATGAAGGCTAGTCAATACAGAAAATTGCAAGAACTGTAAAAGTACAACTGATTGGCTCAAATGCAATAAATTCCACAAATTAACTTTTAACAAGGCACACCTGTAAATTGAAATGCATTCCAAGTGACTACCTTATGAAGCTGGTTGAGAGAATGCCAAGAGTGTGCAAAGCGGTCATCAAGGCAAAGCGTGGCTACTTTGAAGAATCTAAAATATAAAATATATTTTGATTTGTTTAACACTTTGGTTACTACATGATTCCATGTGTTATTTCATAGTTTTGACGTCTTCACTATTGTTCTACAATGTAGAAAATAGTAAAAATAAAGAAAAACCCTTGAATGAGTAGGTGTGTCCAAACTTTTGACTGGTACTGTTCCGAGACGAGAGAGGTTCCGTTTCATAATAGCTAGTAGACTGGAGAAGGGTAATGTGAATTTTTGACCAACCTTCTCAATGAGAGAAGATTTGAAATTGTCAAGATGGCGGCGTAAACATTGTTTGATTACTTCATGGAGCAAAACATTTTAATTTAATAACAGAGCATTTTCAAATGTTTTCTTTTTGCCAAAAGAGGTGGTATTGAGAACAAAAGTCCGGGTGCCTTGTAAGGATCTGTTGCCAAAAGAGGGTAATCTACCTTTACCATCGGCCCTATTTGCCAACTTACAATCAATCGATAATAAAATAGCCAAACTACAATCACGTATATCCTACCAACGGGACATTAAAAACTGTAATATCTTATGTTTCACCGAGTAGTGGCTGAACGACGACACGAAAAACATACAGCTGGTGGGTTTTAAGCTTTTCAGCAGGATAGAACAGCAGCCTCTGGTAAGACAAGGGGTGGCGGTCTATGTATATTTGTAAACAACAGCTGGTGCACGAAATCTAAGGAAGTCTCGAGGTTTTGCTCGCCTGAGGTAAAGTATCTCACGACAAGCTGTAGACCACACTATTTATCAAGAAAGTTCTGTATTTTTTGTAGTTGTCTAAATACCACCACAAACCGGTGCTGGCACTAAGACTGCACTCAATGAGCTGTATACGGCCATAAGCAAACAGGAAAACACTTAGCCTGTGACGGCGCTCCTAGTGGCCGGGGACTTTAATGCAGGGAAACTCTAAATCCGTTTCACCTCATTTCTACCAGCATGTTAAATGTGCAATCAGAGGGAAAAATAAAACTCTCGACCTCACCCTCTTCTATACCAGGCGGTGTCAGAGGAAGGCCCTAAGACTCCAGCCACCCTAGACGTGGACTGTCCCCAAGCCATACGACTTTTGAACAGCTTACCCAGACCACTCTTTTATGCTGCTGCTACTCTGTTAATTATCTATTCATAGTCACTTGAATAACTCTACCTACATGTACATATTACCTCGACTAACCGGTGCCCCCACACTTTGACTCTGTACAGGTACCCCCTGTATATTGTTATTTTACTGCTGCTGTTTAATTATGTTACTTTTATTCTGTATTTTTTTAATTAACAATTGTTCTTAACTTCTTAAAATATTGTTGGTTAAGGGCTTGTAAGCATTTCACTGTAAGGTCTACACCTGTTGTATTCGGCGCAAGTGACAAATAAAATGTGATTTATTCGTCAGTTACTGCATTCTATATGCTGCTATGCATGAAACAGAGAGGTGGGAGGGCTGTCGCCAATTTACCTACATTGGTAATGGAAGCACTTCAACCACTACATTTTTATTAGACAATATATTACAAAAAAAATGTAAAGGTGTGACTTCATTACATCCAGATGTTTTTATAGACAAGATAGGGTGCATATCCATTTTAACTATTTATTTTCTATGCAAACTTTATAAAATGGTCCAACTCAAAGAGTTATTAAAACATTTCAATGCACCCCCCTCCCCAATGTGAGAAATATTTTCACACAAGCCTCTCCTTGTATTGTAAAATAAATTAAATTAACTTCAATTAACAATACCTGCTGTAGTGACCCTGTGTTAATAAACATGCCACTCCAGCATGCTTTTGTGACACAGTCGAAGCCATGCAGGGCTACAGGCAAGAAGGTTGAGGTTTCGCCCACCAACACGGACAAGTACACTCTCCTGTTTCATTACACTACAATCAGAGCTGGCTGCAGACAATGATCAGTTTGGAGGAAATCAGATCTCGACAAACAGAAAACACATCCCTCCCTACCTTGTAGGCTTGCCCAGCATCGAAGGCTTGGTTTGACAATCTCCGAATGTCATTAAATTTTGGTGTTTTGTCTCTTTCCATTCATCAATTGGCCACTGCACAGTTCAGATTGATTTTATTTGTCAGTTTAAAAAAACACATATATTCACAAAGATTTTTTCAAGTGAACGGGATTGCACAATAAAAATCGGGGGACTAATTTGTGGTCCCCATTTTTTACGTAAATATATATACAATTACATAGATACAGACATTACAGACATAGACAAAAAAATGCCCAACCTCCAGATGAGTATGAGGGGAGGGGGGGAGGGGGGGGGGAGAGTTCAAGTACAATTCTTACAAGCTTGTTTGTCTGGTAGCTTATTCTTTAAATGTTCTTGGCTGCTGGTGAACCATGATGTGCAGACATAAGCAACGTGACACTGGCCTATAGGCTTAGGTGTCCACTGTATGATATGAATAGTTTAATACATATACTGCCTATATAAAAGGAAGAGAAGCTTAGGTCTAACCCCAGAGATATAGAGGTATGCTGGTGGCATGCTACGACACTCACAGTAGATTTCGATCTGTCCCTTAGGTTTCTGGCTTTCAAGGGGGTTTTCTAAGCCACTGTGCTTCTGCATTACATGCTCTTTTGGGTTTTATGATGTGTTACTGTATAAGCACTTTGTGACAACTGCCAATGTAAAAAAGGCTTTATAAAAAAACGTGATTGATTGATCTAAATACGCCTATCAGCCAGCTGGAAAAGAGTAACGATCTGACTGTCCATTGAAGCTAGCTGCAAGCTAATATAAGCCATCAAGCTAAACAATTCGCTTGTCTCATCAGCGAGCAAACCATTGACCACCACTTAGGTTTTCCTTACCGTCGTTTTCAGCTTCAGCTTTGGTGAAACCCACAATTCTGTTCATTCTGTCTTCAGAATTCATGAGCAATTTTCGTCTCCGAATTTCTGCTCTTCTTTGCGCAGAAGAAAGACAGGTTCTCTCTTCTGGTGTATTTAGACTAGTGTCATCTGGACACTGCATGGTCTCAGAAATATTACGATTATTTAATATACAAGACACAATATTCTGATCGTGTAGACAAATTCTTAGATTATTGCATTTTACTGCAGCCGGATACAACAGAATGGGCCCTGCCTGTATTGTCTGTGAAGCGCGCACGTTGATGATCTCATCGTCTAAGTAAAGCCAAAAGGTTCAAATCGTTTTAAACGGAACACGTCTTAACAGTTGTAATTATCTTTTTTTTTTCACTTGCTTTTTTTTTTTCAAGTGTCAAAAGTCATTTTTACACCTGTCCAGTGCGTATTTACAGGTGATTAGAACGCTTTTTATAGTTATTTTTTACATACATTCATTACACCTGTCCAGTGCGTATTTACAGGTGATTAGAACGCTTTTTATAGTTATTTTTTACATACATTCATTACACCTGTCCAGTGTGTATTTACAGGTAATTAGAACGCTCTTTATGGTCATTTTTACATATATTCATTACACCTGTCCAGTGTGTATTTACAGGTGATTAGAACGCTCTTTATGGTCATTTTTACATATATTCATTACACCTGTCCAGTGTGTATTTACAGGTGATTAGATTATGATTTTTACATATATTCATTACACCTGTCCAGTGTGTATTTACAGTTGGTCTTTTATGGTCATTTTTACATATATTCATTACACCTGTCCAGTGTGTATTTACAGGTGATTAGAACGCTCCTTATGGTCATTTTTACATATATTCATTACACCTGTCCAGTGTGTATTTACAGGTGATTAGAACGCTCTTTATGGTCATTTTTACATATATTCATTACACCTGTCCAGTGTGTATTTACATATATTCATTACACCTGTCCAGTGTGTATTTACAGGTGATTAGAACGCTCTTTATGGTCATTTTTACATATATTCATTACACCTGTCCAGTGTGTATTTACAGGTGATTAGAATTAGAACTCCTTATGGTCATTTTTACATATATTCATTACACCTGTCCAGTGTGTATTTACAGGTGATTAGAACGCTCTTTATGGTGATTATTAGAACACTCCTTTATGGTCATTTTTACTGTATATTCATTACACCTGTCCAGTGTGTATTTACAGGTGATTAGAACGCTCCTTATGGTCATTTTTACATATATTCATTACACCTGTCCAGTGTGTATTTAAAGGTGATTAGAACGCTCCTTATGGTCATTTTTACATATATTCATTACACCTGTCCAGTGTGTATTTACAGGTGATTAGAACATTCATTTTTACATATATTCATTACACCTGTCCAGTGTGTATTTAAAGGTGATTAGAACACTCCTTATAGTCATTTTTACATATATTCATTACACCTGTCCAGTGTGTATTTACAGGTGATTAGAACGCTCTTTATGGTCATTTTTACATATATTCATTACACCTGTCCAGTGTGTATTTACAGGTGATTAGAATGCTTGTTATGGTCATTTTTATATACTGTATATTCACTACACCTGTCCAGTGTGTATTTAAAGGTGATTAGAACACTCCTTATGGTCATTTTTACATATATTCATTACACCTGTCCAGTGTGTATTTACAGGTGATTAGAACACTCATTTTTACATATATTCATTACACCTGTCCAGTGTGTATTTACAGGTGATTAGAACGCTCTTTATGGTCATTTTTACATATATTCATGACACCTGTCCAGTGTGTATTTAAAGGTGATTAGAATGCTAGTTAGGGTCATTTTTATATACTGTATATTCACTACACCTGTCCAGTGTGTATTTAAAGGTGATTAGAACACTCCTTATGGTCATTTTTACATATATTCATTACACCTGTCCAGTGTGTATTTAAAGGTGATTAGAACACTCCTTATAGTCATTTTTACATATATTCATTACACCTGTCCAGTGTGTATTTAAAGGTGATTAGAACACTCCTTATAGTCATTTTTACATATATTCATTACACCTGTCCAGTGTGTATTTACAGGTGATTAGAACGCTCTTTATGGTCATTTTTACATATATTCATGACACCTGTCCAGTGTGTATTTAAAGGTGATTAGAATGCTAGTTTTTTAGATTAGATATGTCCAGTGTGTATTTATGATTAGAACACTCATTTTTTTACATATATTCATTACACCTGTCCAGTGTGTATTTAAAGGTGATTAGAACACTCCTTATGGTCATTTTTACATATATTCATTACACCTGTCCAGTGTGTATTTACAGGTGATTAGAACGCTCTTTATGGTCATTTTTACATATATTCATGACACCTGTCCAGTGTGTATTTAAAGGTGATTAGAATGCTAGTTAGGGTCATTTTTATATACTGTATATTCACTACACCTGTCCAGTGTGTATTTACAGGTGATTAGAACGCTCGTTATGGTCATTTTTACATATATTCATTACACCTGTCCAGTGTGTATTTACAGGTGATTAGAACGCATTTTTACATTTTCATGGTCATTTTTACATATATTCATTACACCTGTCCAGTGTGTATTTACAGGTGATTAGAACATCCTTATGTTTCATTTTTACATATATTCATTACACCTGTCCAGTGTGTATTTAAAGGTGATTAGAACACTCTTATGGACATTTTTACATATATTCATTACACCTGTCCAGTGTGTATTTACAGGTGATTAGAACGCTCGTTATGGTCATTTTTACATATATTCATTACACCTGTCCAGTGTGTATTTACAGGTGATTAGAACACTCCTTATGGTCATTTTTACATATATTCATTACACCTGTTATGGTCATTTTTACATATATTCATTACACCTGTCCAGTGTGTATTTACAGGTGATTAGAACACTCCTTATTCATTTTTACATATATTCATTACACCTGTCCAGTGTGTATTTAAAGGTGATTAGAACACTCCTTATGGTCATTTTTACATATATTCATTACACCTGTCCAGTGTGTATTTACAGGTGATTAGAACACTCTTTATGGTCATTTTTACATATATTCATTACACCTGTCCAGTGTGTATTTAAAGGTGATTAGAATGCTTATGTCATTTTTACATATATTCATTACACCTGTCCAGTGTGTATTTAAAGGTGATTAGAACACTCCTTATGGTCATTTTTACATATATTCATTACACCTGTCCAGTGTGTATTTAAAGGTGATTAGAACACTCCTTTATGGTCATTTTTATATATATATATTCATTACACCTGTCCAGTGTGTATTTAAAGGTGATTAGAACACTCCTTATAGTCATTTTTACATATATTCATTACACCTGTCCAGTGTGTATTTACAGGTGATTAGAACATGGTCATTTTTACATATATTCATGACACCTGTCCAGTGTGTATTTAAAGGTGATTAGAATGTCTTTTTACATATTATTACACCTGTCATTTTTATATACTGTCATTTTTACATTCACTACACCTGTCCAGTGTGTATTTACAGGTGATTAGAACATGGTCATTTTTACATATATTCATTACACCTGTCCAGTGTGTATTTAAAGGTGATTAGAACACTCCTTATTCATTTTTACATATATTCATTACACCTGTCCAGTGTGTATTTAAAGGTGATTAGAACACTCCTTATAGTCATTTTTACATATATTCATTACACCTGTCCAGTGTGTATTTAAAGGTGATTAGAACACTCCTTATAGTCATTTTTACATATATTCATTACACCTGTCCAGTGTGTATTTACAGGTGATTAGAACGCTCTTTATGGTCATTTTTACATATATTCATGACACCTGTCCAGTGTGTATTTAAAGGATTAGAATTAGTTAGAATATACTGTATATTCACTACACCTGTCCAGTGTGTATTTAAAGGTGATCATTTTTATTTTTACATATATTCATTACACCTGTCCATATTCACTTACACCTGTCCAGTGTGTATTTAAAGGTGATTAGAACACTCCCTATAGTCATTTTTACATATATTCATTACACCTGTCCAGTGTGTATTTAAATTAGGTGATTAGAACCTGTCTATTTAAAGTTTAGGCTAGTTAGGGTCATTTTTATATACTGTATATTCACTACACCTGTCCAGTGTGTATTTACAGGTGATTAAAACGCTCGTTATGGACATTTTTACATATATTCATTACACCTGTCCAGTGTGTATTTAAAGGTGATTAGAATGCTAGTTAGGTCATTTTTATATACTGTATATTCAGTCCAGTGTATGTACAGGTGATTAGAACGCTCGTTATGGTCATTTTTACATATATTCATTACACCTGTCCAGTGGGTATTTACAGGTGATTAGAACACTCCTTATGGTCATTTTTACATATATTCATTACATCTGTCCAGTGTGTATTTACAGGTGATTAGAACACTCCTTATGGTCATTTTTACATATATTCATTACACCTGTCCAGTGTGTATTTACAGGTGATTAGAACGCTCGTTATGGTCATTTTTACATATATTCATTACACCTGTCCAGTGTGTATTTACAGGTGATTAGAATGCTCGTTATGGTCATTTTTACATATATTCATTACACCTGTCCAGTGTGTATTTACAGGTGATTAGAACGCTCCTTATGGTCATTTTTACATTTTCATTACACCTGTCCTGACACCTGGAGACGGGGGCTGAAACCCTGAAGGGGTAACCAAGGCCACCAGGGGACCCCACTACATCCAGCCAGCTCCCCGTGCCATGGAGATGGGGGGGAGAGGGCTAAGATCGACCCCCATCTATGGCAACCGGGGGTTCCAACACATCCACCCAGCTCCCTTCCCCAGGGAGGTTACCTGACCCCTGCCAGTGCCCATTTGGGGCACCACTACATCCAGCCTGCTCCCTGCCCCAGGGGTATCGCGGGAGAGGGTCAGAGAGAGCAGAGGCCGACCCAGGGAGATGGGCCGGAGATGGGCCCCGCCCATGGCCACCAGGGGGCACCCTACATCCACCTAGCTCCATGCACTAGTGACATCGGAAGAGAAGGCCAGAGATGGGGGCCAACAACTGGAGAGTGGGGCCAACACCAGGAGAGTGGGGCCGACCCCCACCCACGACCACCAGGGTGCACCAATACATCCACCCAGCTCCCTGCCCCAGCGACAGAGAGAAATAGTAACGGCGTCTTTTTGTAGGGACTAACTCCACCATGGTTCGTTCGACAGCCTGGTGTAATGAATGGCGTTTTTTTTAGGGTTTTTTGATTATGGCCAAAAACTACTTATGTGGTAAATACAAGCTTAGGAAATGTTATACATTTTGTTCGATGAGATCATCTTCATCAGTTAATTTTAAGCATTTATCTATTGAAAAAAAGCACATAAAGGCTTCATAATTCATAAAGGTCATGTTAAATGACTGATCTTATCTCATGGAAGGAAACGTAAAATATCTCCTAAGGCCATCTTAACCTCGTCTCAAGGCCGTCTTAACCTCGTCTCAAGGCCGTCTTAACCTCGTCTCAAGGCCGTCTTAACCTCGTCTCAAGGCCGTCTTAACCTCGTCTCAAGGCCGTCTTAACCTTTTTTTCTGCCTTTTTTGTCATATTTCCACCATTATTACATTTACATTTTAGTAATTTATCAGCTGCCTTGGTAATATTTAGCTAAATACATATAACTCAAATCTCTGGGCCATCTTTTAGCATTTTCCTCATAGTGACACACTTTTTTTGCCTTTGTTAGTCTAATTACACCAATATCTATTCCTTTATGGCATTGAAAAAAATATATTCAGTTCCTCCACATTAAAATAAATTGTGGCCAACTTGAAAATATGCTGCTGTGACTGATTGGACACTAAATCTATAATGACTATTAAATGTTTCCAATGGGTATCCTTGTTCTGCAGGAAAATTGGTGTAGTTATCATCTAAAGTACCATGTGATAATAAAGCACATCATACTGACTGTTTTGTCTCTATATACCCATAAAATGCATACAGGTATGACCCCCCCCTCCATGTCATTAACATTTGAATTATTTCATACCTTATTTTATGTTGTATTATCAAGTTAACATATCAATTGCCTTATTTTGGTACTGGTACTCTTTGTATACGCCTCATTATTGATTTTATTGTGTTCCTTTTTGTTTTTTATTTAGCAAATATTTGTATTTGTTTTTAATTTTGCCTTGGTGGGAAATGAGCTCGTAAGTAAGCATTTCACAGTAAAGTCTACACCTGTCATACTCTGTGTATTTGACCAATAATCTTTCATTTTGCAACGATTGTTCCCTGATATTACAAAATTACATTTCATTCCCTCTATCCTCTTGACCCAAACAACCAATGCCAGTGACCACATTTAGATATGTCACATGCACAGGGTCTCAGAGGTGTAGTTGCAGGGTACAGTGAAATACTTCAGCTCTGAGCTTCAACAGTGCATCTGAGTGAAACAATAAAACATTTAATGATAATCATTTAGCTCCCTCTCATAAGTGGTTATCATACCAGAATATGACCCTCAATGATTTTCACCAAGGTCCATGTATAAAACTTTACCTCCCCAAAGTGGAAAAATCAGTCCAACTAATTTGAGGTGTTCACAGTGACTCAAATTAAGAAGAAAATGTTTAACCACGTTTGTCCTTGTCCTGCATTGTGTAGTCCATATTTCGCTTTAAGTGTGTTTTATATGCATTTTCTGCTGTTAATTCAGAATCCATTCCGTTTCTGTATAATGTGAGCAATACAATCAAAGTCTATTGCTATTTATATCATAAAAGTGTCCTAGTGGTTAGCTGACTAATTTAATGACTGACTGACTTAATAGACTCCCTGTAATGACAACAATACAATTCTAGTGCTCCATTCCAAGATTATAGTTGATCGTTTTTTACTTTAATTAGCTATCCATAATTTCTCATTGTCTGAAGATTCAAGCTGCACGTGTGAAAACACATTTTAATGACACTTTCTATCCACCAGATGGGGTTGTTTGTGAGAAAAGTACCTACTTTTCCAAAACCCCATCTGTTAGATAAATAAATTAAAGCAATTGTCACCACTTTCCAAACCACAAATGCTGGATTAAAATATGTTTTCTAAAAAGGAATGTATAAACTGTTAAGGAGGCAGCGGAAGAAGGACCAGGGTGCACAACATTTGAGAGAAATAAGCTTTTTGTGCGTATGGAAAATGTCTGGGATCTTTTATTTCAGCTCATGAAACATGAGAGCAACACTTTACATGTTGTATTTATATTTTTGTTCAGTGTATATACATCCATGTGAAAACATGCTACCAACTGAGACGTCATCGCTCAAGTTGATAATCCAATGTTTTGCGAATAGCTGGCTAGCAAATATCTAATGTAATCTTAAGGCTCCCTCCCTATAGACCTGCTAAATTACTCACATCCAACATAAAAAAAGCATTTGAAACAGAATTAACTAAAATAGTTCAGTATTTATTTCAAAAGATGTAACAATTGTTTTTGAAGCAACTATTGTATGACTTGGTGAAGGTGTGGTAGAAAGAAGCTGTCTGTTGTACTCCCCCTCCTTCATCCTTGGTGCTCGTTCAACATAGCATTTTGGAGATTCCTGTGAACATCAACAGTCAAACATGTCATTCTGAACAGCACCATCTTCCTAACAAGAATTTAGATCTGTTGACAATTTTAAAAAAATTCAGTCTAGTCCATGTTGATAATCGGTACAACACGAGACAGACCGCAAGATAGCAAGCTGTGACTTGTTGCAACACAGACTTACAGATCTAGTTTTTTCAATTATTTCCAACTCACTACAAGTACGGCACTACGCTGAGAAACATATGGGCAACACTAAGAAGTTATGTGATTCTTCTCCTATATGGCATACAGTGCCTTGCGAAAGTATTCGGCCCCCTTGAACTTTGCGACCTTTTGCCACATTTCAGGCTTCAAACATAAAGATATAAAACTGTATTTTTTTGTGAAGAATCAACAACAAGTGGGACACAATCATGAAGTGGAACGACATTTATTGGATATTTCAAACTTTTTTTAACAAATCAAAAACTGAAAAATTGCCCGTGCAAAATTATTCAGCCCCTTTACTTTCAGTGCAGCAAACTCTCTCCAGAAGTTCAGTGAGGATCTCTGAATGATCCAATGTTGACCTAAATGACTAATGATGATAAATACAATCCACCTGTGTTGTAATCAAGTCTCCGTATAAATGCACCTGCACTGTGATAATCTCAGAGGTCCGTTAAAAGCGCAGAGCATCATGAAGAACAAGGAACACACCAGGCAGGTCCGAGATACTGTTGTGAACAAGTTTAAAGCCGGATTTGGATACAAAAAGATTTCCCAAGCTTTAAACATCCCAAGGAGCACTGTGCAAGCGATAATATTGAAATGGAAGGAGTATCAGACCACTGCAAATCTACCAAGACCTGGCCGTCCCTCTAAACTTTCAGCTCATACAAGGAGAAGACTGATCAGAGATGCAGCCAAGAGGCCCATGATCACTCTGGATGAACTGCAGAGATCTACAGCTGAGGTGGGAGACTCTGTCCATAGGACAACAATCAGTCGTATATTGCACAAATCTGGCCTTTATGGAAGAGTGGCAAGAAGAAAGCCATTTCTTAAAGATATCCATAAAAAGTGTTGTTTAAAGTTTGCCACAAGCCACCTGGGAGACACACCAAACATGTGGAAGAAGGTGCTCTGGTCAGATGAAATCAAAATGGAACTTTTTGGCAACAATGCAAAACGTTATGTTTGGCGTAAAAGCAACACAGCTCATCACCCTGAACACACCATACCCACTGTCAAACATGGTGGTGGCAGCATCATGGTTTGGGCCTGCTTTTCTTCAGCAGGGACAGGGAAGATGGTTAAAATTGATGGGAAGATGGATGGAGCCAAATACAGGACCATTCTGGAAGAAATCCTGATGGAGTCTGCAAAAGACCTGAGACTGGGATGGAGATTTGTCTTCCAACAAGACAATAATCCAAAACATAAAGCAAAATCTACAATGGAATGGTTCAAAAATAAACATATCCAGGTGTTAGAATGAACAAGTCAAAGTCCAGACCTGAATCCAATCGAGAATCTGTGGAAAGAACTGAAAACTGCTGTTCACAAATGCTCTCCATCCAACCTCACTGAGCTCGAGCTGTTTTGCAAGGAGGAATGGGAGAAAATTCCAGTCTCTCGATGTGCAAAACTGATAGAGACATACCCCAAGCGACTTACAGCTGTAATCGCAGCAAAAGGTGGCGCTACAAAGTATTAACTTAAGGGGCTGAATAATTTTGCACGCCCAATTTTTCAGTTTTTGATTTGTTAAAAAAGTTTGAAATATCCAATAAATGTCATTCCACTTCATGATTGTGTCCCACTTGTTGTTGATTCTTCACAAAAAAATACAGTTTTATGTTTGAAGCCTGAAATGTGGCAAAAGGTCGCAAAGTTCAAAGGGGCCGAATACTTTCGCAAGGCACTGTATATATATGACTAATAAACAAACTTGAACTTGATCATTGGTAACCAATTGTATTGTTTAAAAAATTCAGAAGTAGAATGCAACCGTTTTTTGTAAATCTAATGGAACACCCTCAAAGACCACGTTATCTGTGAGGAAAATGTATAAAGAACATTAGCCAATAGCCACATGATTGAATGACAAATACAGTGAAAAAGAAAAGACAGTTGACTTAAAAAGGAAGAATCGATCTAACTCGGTCAACAGCCCTGCACCCCCCACAGAAACCTGCCCAAGCCTCCCCTATTTCTCCTTCACCCAAATCCAGATAGCTGGTGTTCTGAAAGAGCTGCAAAATCTGGACCCCTACAAATCAGCCACGCTAGACAATCTGGACCCTCTCTTTCTAAAATGATCAGCCGAAATTGTTGCAACCCCTATTACTAGCGAGTTCAACCTCTCTTTCATCGTCTGAGATCCCCAAAGATTGGAAAGCTGCCGCGGTCATCCCACTCTTCAAAGGGGAAGACACAATAGACCCCAACTGCGACAGACTACATCTATCCTACCCTGCCTTTCTTAGGTCTTCGAAAGCCAAGTTAACAAACAGATCACCGACCATTTTGAATCCCACTTCTCGGCTATGCAATCTGGTTTCTGAGCTGGTCATGGGTGCATCTCAGCCACGCTCAAGGTCCTAAACGATATAACCACCATCAATAAGAGGCAATACCGTGCAGCTGTATTCATCGACCTGGCCAAGGCTTTCGACTCTGTTAATCCCCGCTTTGTTATCGGAAGACTCAACAGCCTAGGTTTCTCAAATGACTGCCTCGCCTGGTTCACCAACTACTTCTCAGACAGAGTTCAATGTGTCAAATCGGAGGGCCTGTTGTCCGGACCTCTGGCAGCCTATAGGGGTGCCACAGGGTTCAATTCTCGGGCCAACTCTCTTCTCTGTATACATCAATGATGTTGCTCTTGCTGCTGGTGATTCTCTGGTACACCTCTACGCAGACGACACCATTCTGTATACTTCTGGCCCTTCTTTGGACACTTAACTAACCTCCAGAGAAGCTTCAATGCAATACAACTCCTTCCGTGGCCTGCAACTGCTCTTAAATGCAAGTAAAACGAAATGCATGCTCTTCAACAGATCGCTGCCCACACCTGCCCGCCTGTCCAGCATCACTACTCTGGACGGTTCTGACTTAAAATACGTGGACAATTACAAATAACTAGGCGTTTGGTTAGACTGTAAACTCTCCTTTCACACTCACATTAAGCATCTCCAATCCAAAATGAAATCTAGAATTGGCTCCTTATTTCACAACAAAGCATCCTTTACTCATGTTGCCAAACATACCCTCGTAAAACTGACTATCCTACCGATCCTTGACTTCGGCGATGTCATTTACAAAATTGCCTCCAACACTCTACTCAGCAAATTGGATGCAGTCTATAACAGTGTCATCCGTTTTGTCACCGAGCCCCATATACTACCCACCACTGCGACCTGTATGCTCTCGTTGGCTGGCCCTCGCTTCATATTCGTCGCCAAACACACTGGCTCCAGGTCATATATAAGTCTTTGCTAGGTAAAGCCCCGCCTTACCTCAGCACACTCACCATAGCAGCACCACGTAGTGGCGCAGCACGCGCTCCAGCAGGTATATTTCACCGGTTCCTTCCAGTTCTTTGCTCCCAATGACTGGAACAAACTACAAAAATCGCTGAAGCTGGAGACTCATATCTCCCTCACTAACTTTAATAAGCACCAGCTGTCAGAGCAGGTCACAGATCACTGCACCTGTACATAGTCCATCTGTAAATAGCCCATCCAACTACCTCATCCCCATACTGTTATTTATTTTGCTCCTTTGCACTCCAGTATCGCTACTTGCATATTCATCTCTGCACATCGATCACTCGTGTTTAATTACTATACTGTAATTATTTTGCCACTATGGCCTATTTATTGCCTTACCTCCCTCATCCTACCCAATTTACACACACTGTATATAGACTTTGTTGTATTATTCTATGTTTGTTTACTCCCTGTGTAACTCTGTGTTGTTGTTTGTGTAGCACTGCTTTGCTTTATCTTGGCCAGGTCGCAGTTGTAAATGAGAACTTGTTCTCAACTAGCCTACCTGGTTAAATAAAGGGGAAATAAAAATACATACAAGTAGGCTTGGGTGGTATACCGTATACCGGGGTATTTGGAAAAAGCCATGGGATTGTTTTTCAATACTGTTGAAAATATCTTTGAAGTTTTTCATTATTATGAAGCTTATCGTAGGTCCCATAAACGTGTCACACAGTGTTTGTTTACAAGCACACAACGAGAGACCGGATTCTTGAGTCACTCACTGTTGTGCAGTATGCGTCAGGTGATCTAATTACAGTATGGAATTCACAACTAAATGTTTCCCAGCTAGATATTTTATAACAATTAAGTTAACTGTCTAAAATGTGCATTTGGTTTGCTAATTTAGTAGCGTGGCACAAACTGACTAGCATTTTTGATTTACTGGTATAGTTTAGGTCAGAAACTGAACAACATTTTTGCAATGCGCTCGTTAGCATTTAGTTCGCATTCACTTCCCTCCCACAGGCATCTTGTCACATATTCCCTTGTAACACATCATACGCTTCCGCATTAAAATAAAAAAATAAAAATAAAAGCCATTCCATGTTTAGTTTTCAAGTACAATTTAATCAAATTCAGTTGTAAACTTTTTTAATTTAAAAAGTTTAGGAAAATATGGCTTCCACAAATATGTTTATGTGAATGGAAGAGGAATGTTCTTCCTTGCAAATTATCATTTTCTCCATGGACCTTGAGAAGGGTTTACATTTGAATCATTTAAAATTAGTTAAATAAGATTAAAATAAGAGTATTTTAAGAGGCTTTTATTATCAGTAAAAAAAAAGTGAGGAGCACAGAGCTTTTAAGATTGTTGATGGTTTAATTTGGTAAGACAATGTAAACAGCACCATTGTTCTGAATATACAAATTCTCTCATGTGTTGTCATGATTAATTCTACTGAAATACTGATACAGGGGGAAAAACATGCTTATATATACTGACAGTACAGTCTTTTGGCAGAAGAATCTACATTGATGTACTATGTCAGCAGTTGAAGACGAACTGTGTGGAGAATGATGCCCTTCAGTAATTGCTGGTGGTGGGTGTGGCTAGTTTACTTGTTGTGGTAGAACCTCTGTCCTGATTGGCTGTGGGAGAGGTAGGCATGCCGAGGGGTAGGTTGAGGAGAGCTCTGAAACGTTGTCTGTAAAATTGAAACAAAAAAGCATGAACAGATCATTTGGAAACATCATACTATATAAGTAGAATCTAGTGTTCTAAGTATCACTTCCAACTAAACATGAGAATATACTTGAGTCAGTCAAATAAAAACTAGGGTGCCTCTAGCCCAGGGTTATTCAATTACTGCAGGGGGTCCATGAAAATATATAAAATAAGTGGAAAAATATGTTGTTTATTTCAATATTTTAATGAATATCGCTAGCAACAGTTGACTAAACCAATTTTGATTTACATAGCATAGAGTAGAAAAGGGGAATATCTTCATATTTATTTCTCAACTCCTAATATTGAAATAATTACAGTAATTGGAGCGAATTACACTCACTGGAGCTAATTACACTCCCTGGAGTATCTGACAATAGGCTTTGAAAAAGCACCCGCGAGTACCAGTCGTGGCAAGTGACACTGGCTACTGGCAAGCTTTCTTGACTTGGACATTCATTTTTGCAAAACCATTGTTAATCTCTTGAAACTAGGGAGCACTATTTTTATTTTTGGAAAAATAACGTTCCCAAAGTTAACCGCCTATTTCTCAGGACCAGATGCTAGAATATGCATATAATTGACAGCTTAGGATAGAAAACACTAAAGTTTCCAGAACTGTCAAAACATTGTGAGTATAACAGAACTGATATTGCAGGCGAAAACCTGAGGAAAATCCAATCAGGAAGTGCCTCTTATTTTGAAACCGTTGTGTTCCTATGAAAGGGATATCAACCAGATTCCTTTTTCTACGTATTCCCTAAGGTGTCTACAGCATTTAGACGTAGTTTCAGGCCTTTATTTTGAAGAATGAGTGTAAATGACTACATTGCGTCAGTGGCCAGCTGAGGGCTCTCAGAGTGATTCTTGCGTAAAAGACAGAGGTAGTCATTTTTCCTCTCGCTCCTACTGAAAAGCCAATTGTCCAGGTTGATATATTATCGAATAGATATTTGAAAAACACCTTGAGGATTGATTATAAAAAAACGTTTGCCATGTTTCTGTCGATATTATGGACATCATTTAGATTTTTTTTTCAGCGTTGTCGTGACCGCTATTTCCGGTGGATTTCTCAACATAATGTGACCAACAAAAGGAGGTATTTTGGGTATAAAAATAATCTTTATGGAACAAAAGGAACATTTGCTGTATAACTGGGAGTCTCATCAGTGAAAACATCCGAAGATCAAAGGTAAACGGTTAATTTGATTGCTTTTCTGATTTTCGTGACGAAGCTTTCCTGCTGCTAGCTGGACATAATGCTATGCTAGGCTATCAATGAACTTACACAAATGCTCGTCTTGCTTTGGCTGTAAAGCATAATTTCAAAATCTAAAATGACAGGGTGATTAACAAAAGGCTAAGCTGTCACTATATTTCACTTGTTATTTCATGAATATGAATATTTTCTAGTTATATTTTTTGACCGTTGCGCTATGCTAATTAGTGTAGTTGATGACAATTCTCCCGGATCCAGGATGGGTAGTTCCAAGAGGTTAACCTTTGTTTAACCAGCTGCTATTGGCAAACATGTTTGGAGTAGGGATGGCACAATTATCGTGTAATAGTCATCATAATCGCTTATTTGAGAAGGGGGGAATAAACTTTATATTCAAGTAGCTATAGTTTACGCAACATCAGTTTTGACATGAAGTGGGTAGAGTTAATAATACTTAAATGAGCAGACTGGCAGTTTGGATTGGAAGCTTCATTTCCAGAAGATCTAAGCGGTCAAAACCATCTGTTTTTAAGACAGGTGCGTGAATGCTGTGTTCTATTCATTAGGTATGTCATAGTTTGTTGTGTCAGGAAACTTCAGTTTTTTTTCCACTGGGAGAATGTTTGCTGAGCCAATGGATTGGTTGATGTGAGTACCTAAGAATTTCTAACGTTCCATATTGATTCTGTGAAGGTATGAAAATTTGACGAATGGTATGCGTGCATAATGGATTACTAGAGATGAAGTAATGATGGAACTGAACGATAATAACATACTAACTTGCGCACCCAGACGTAGACGTACGTCAGGGTTGAGAAAATAATAGATAGGCTTTCTGAGTTGGTCCCTTTTATGGATCATTTGATGAAGATAAGGTTTAAGCATTATTAAACTTAACTTTTGGTTAACTTACCCTAACGATGTTGCTATGAAATGCTTATGGGACTGTCTCAGTCCAGGTACTACATTTAAAATAAAACTGCCCATATTGCCTGAAAATGTGTTTATTTTTTTTGTGGTCTAAGAGGAGTTAATTATCGTATAAACCCTTTTCACATAGAGTTAGAGCGAATTAATGTGGAAAATCAACGTAACTTACAACGTAGCACAAAGCCTAACTTAGGGTTTTCCGTCAAACTAATTATCATTACAGAGCGAATGTGATGTAATGAAGTAATTTAAATACGTCGCATGAGAAAATGTAATCCACTTTTATTACAAGGCGCAAGATCTGGTTTTACATTAGTGGATGTCGATTTCATTTGTTTGACTGCTATGATGGTGAATAAATCCCTATTATGTGCCAAGATGTTAAGACTACTTTAATTGGATTATTTGCAGGATTTACTTCATCATTTCAATAGCATTAGGCTAACAAACCTGACTCAGTTACACCAGCTCTGTCAGGAGGAATGGGCCAAAATTCACCCAACTTATTGTGGGAAGCTTGTGGAAGGCTACCCAAAATGCTTGACCCAAGTTAACCTCTTATGCTAGGGGGCAGTATTTTCACATCCGGATGAAAAGTGTGCCCAACGTAAACTGCCTGTTACTCAGGCCCAGAAGCTAGAATATGCATATAATTAGTAGATTTGGATAGACAACAATAAAGTTTCCAAAACTGTTAAAATAATGTCTGTGAGTATAACAGAACTTATATGGCCGGCAAAAACCCGTGAAAAATCCAACCAGGAAGTGGGAAATCAGAGGTTTGTAGTTTTTCAAGTGATTTCCTATCCAATATCCAGTGTAAATAGGGTCAGATTGCAATTCCTAAGGCTTCCAGTAGATGTCAACAGTCTTTAGAAAGTTGTTTCGGGCTTCTATTGTGAAAGGGGAGTGAATAAGAGCTGTTTCAACAATTGGTCAGGCTGAAAGCCTTTAGTTTAGTCTTGCACGTGGCCGTGAGTGCGAGCTCCGTTCCCGTTCCTTTCTAATGACAACGGAATTGTCCGGTTGGAATATTATTGAAGATTCATGATAAAAACATCCTAAAGATTGATTAAATACATCGTTTGAGATGTTTCTATGAACTTTAATGGAACTTTTTTGACTTTTCGGCTGGACTTAGTGCCCGCGCTTTGTGCATTTGGATTAGTGAACTAAACGCGCAAACAAAAAGGAGGTATTTGGACATAAATTATGGACTTTATCGAGAGAAAAAAAAACATTTATTGTGGAACTGGGATTGCTGGGAGTGCATTCCGATGAAGATCAAAGATAAGTGAATATTTATAACGCTATTTCTGACTTTTGTTGACTACACAACTTGGCGGGTATCTGTATGGCTTGTTTTGGTGGCTGAGCGCTGTACTCAGATTATCGCATGGTGTGCTTTCGCCATAAATCTTTTTTGAAATCTGACAGTGGTTGCATTAACTTCATATGGCTGCAGGGGCAGTACTGAGTAGCTTGGATGAAAAGGTGCCCATTGTAAATGGCCAGCTCCTCAGTCTCAGTTGCTAATATATGCATATTATCATTAGTATTGGATAGAAAACACTAAAGTTTCCAAAACTGTCAAAATACTGTCTGTCAGTATAACAGAACTGATATTGCAGGCGAAACCCTGAGGAAAATCAAAACAGAAAGTGGCTTCTATTTTGAAAACTCCATGTTCCATAGCCTCCCTTTGCTGGATTTAAAGGGATATGGACCAGATTCCTTTTCCTATCGCTTCCTCAAGGTGTCAGTCTTCATACATAGTTTCCGGCTTTTATTTTGAAAAATGAGCCAGAACGATAACATCGTGTCAATTGGTCACATGAGTTTTGCTCGCGCAACAGAGTTTGGATAGGTATTGCTTTTCCCTCTCCTACTGTGAAAGACTTTTGCGGATGATATATTATCGATTATATATTTTAAAAACAACCTGAGGATTGATTATAAAAAAATGTTTTACATGATTCTGTGGATATTATGGAAACTATTTGGAATTTGTCTGCGTTGTCGTGACCGCTCTTTCCTGTGGATTTCTGAACATAAAGCGACAAACAAACTGAGGAATTTTGGATATAAAAATAGTCTTTATGGAACAAAAGGAACATTTGTTGTGTAACTGGGAGTCTCGTGAGTGAAAACATCCGAAGATCAAAGGTAAACTTGATTGCTTTTCTGATTTTCGTGACCAAGCTTCCTGATGCTAAGTGTACTTAATGTTTTGTTGTGCGATCGATAAACTTACACAAACGCTTGGATTGCTTTCGCTATAAAGCATAATTTCAAAATCTGACACGACAGGTGGATTAACAAAAGGCTAAGCTGTGTTGTCCTATATTATATTGCACTTGTGATTTCATGAATATAAATATTTGTAGTAATATTTAGTGAATGTAGAGCTATGCTATTTAGCGGATGTTGATGACACATCCCGATAGGGGGATTGCAGCCATAACAAGTTAAGGAGAAGTTTCTCTATTCCTATGTATAACACTTGTATCTTTCATCAAAGTTTATGATGAGTATTTCTGTAAATTGATGTGGCTCTCTGCAAATTCACCAGATGTTTTGGAGGCAAAACATTACTGAACATAACGCGCCAATGTAAACTGAGATTTTTGGATATAAATATGAACTTTACCGAACAAAACATACATGTATTGTGTAACATGAAGTCCTATGAGTGCCATCTGATGAAGATCAAAGGTTAGTGATTCATTTTCTCTATTTCTGCTGGAAAATTTAGTTTTTTGTGACTAGGCGCTGACCTAACATAATCGCATGGTATGCTTTCGCCGTAAAGCCTTTCTGAAATCTGGCACCGTGGTTGGATTAACAAGAAGTGTATCTTTAAAATGGTGTATAATACTTTTTTGAGGAATTTTAATTATGAAATTTCTGTTGTTTGAATTTGGCGCACTGCAATTTCACTGGTTGTTGTCAAAAGAAGTAACAAATGTAAAGGCAATGCTACCAAATACTAATTGAGTGAATGTATGTAACCTTCTGACCCAATGGGAATGTGATGAAAGAAATAAAAGCTGAAATAAATCATTCACTCTACTACTATTCTGACATTTCACATTCTTAAAATAAAGTGGTGATCCTAACTGACCTAAAACAGGGAATTGTTACTAGGATTAAATGTCAGGAATTGTTCAAATCTGAGTTTAAATGCATTTGACTAAGGTGTATGTAAACGTCCGACTTCAACTGTATATGAAGGAGTGTATTGTCGTGTTGTTTGTTCTGTTTTGATACAAATCTCACCAGATTGGGTCTGCTGGATTGTTGGGATTTCTCCCGATGGGTTAGAGGTCTAACTTCCCGATCCTGTGGCTCTGCGATGAGGGGAGCATAAGCCAATTTGAAAAAATGGTTTCAACAGAATGTGTTATTCTCTGACAAGTTTTTAGAAATTTGTATTAAGAATAATTGGTGAAAGTAATAGTTTGTCATATAATCAATTCTTAACTGAACTAAACGGTTGTTCTGATCTGTCCTCTCTTGATGCATGGCAGGGATAATTTGGCAGAGAACGGTGTGAAACCCCTCTAACTGGCTGAAGAAGAGCGACAAAGGCGTTCAATACGGCCCTGTCTACACCATTTCTACCGAGAGACCTGACTCCGAGCCAGCAACCGGTGGACAGCATCCAATCGAAGCTATCAACTGTTTTTTTTTTTCATGCCTTCTCTCAGGAGTGTGACAGGAGTCCACATGAAGTGAGTATGGGGAGAGATCTGTTCCGAAGCTTATCTTATGTTGCTGGTACACTGGTTGACAAATGGACAAGACATAATGGGTGGTGAAGGTGGTGGCGGCCCAGGTGAGATATTGAAATTGGGACATTATCATGGGCCATCCACTTTGAACTGTGAAGCTATCTGAAGAATGTGAAGAGATGCCGGAAGGGGGGGGGGGTCAACAGTGCCCATAACTGATAGACTTGTCTTAAAGTTGTTTATTTTGGGGAATCAGGTTGAACCAGGATTCACTACCTGGATTTGTCCAACAAAATATGCTTATTTTAGTTTCTGGGATGGGAATAGTTATTTCCACTATGCTGACCAAGGTAAGTATGCTCGGTATCAACATGTTTTGTTTCGTACTCATGAAAAATGTACTCTGATTTAGATTGCTGATCATAATTGATTGACTTGTCTTAAAGTTGTTTATTTTGGGGAATCAGGTTGATTGAGGTCAACACACTGCTAAATTTATAGTCATTTAGATTAACAATGCATTAAGATACTGATCTGTAATAATAATCATGATAACTTAATACTAGAATTATAGGGTAATTATACTGCATGCTAATATATGTACATTCTGGCAATGTTGATGTGTGTTAAAGTGAGGGTTAAGTTTGAGTGATAGGACAAATGTCAATCAATGAGCAATCTCATTCTAAAAATGGGTCGGATAATTGGGTTTTGATTACGATTTGGAAACGGAATGATTTTAACAACTGACTGAGTTTAGTATGTTAATAACTATGAGTGAAGAAATGTATGTATTATGGATTGATTGTTTTGATTGTTGTTGTTGTGTACTAGCATGCCCAGATCCTGAGACTGAAAGTGTCCCTAATCTATTTGATCTATAGGTATTGCCTTATAAATAGTGGAATCATGTTGCTTGTCCTGGGTCATGTTCATTCGGCACCAACGCAATACATTTGACTTAAACCAGGATTCACTACCTGGATTTGTCCAACAAAATATGCTTATTTTAGTTTCTGGGATGGGAATAGTTATTTCCACTATGCTGACCAAGGTAAGTATGCTCAGTATCAACATGTTTTGTTTCGTACTCATGAAAAATGTACTCTGATTTAGATTGCTGATCATTTCTTAACAATATTAATGTTTATATCATTCCCAATGAAGGCTAATTTTATGTCAAGGTTAAAAGGCTCAACGAATCTATTTACAATAGTAGTATTTTTTGTATTTATTTTATTTGACCTTTATTTAACTAGACAAGTCAGTTAAGAACAAATTCTTATTTTCAATGACGGCCTAGGAACAGTGGGTTAACTGCCTGTTCAGGGGCAGTATACTAGTGCAAGGAGGTGTTTTTCTACATGTTTTGAGTTAAAGGTTGTTTGATGACCTATTTGTTTTCTACATGTGAATTAATGTTTTAAAACCTTGTAATTTACTTTTAGGTTGAGACAAATTACAAGATTATGTTATAATACTGTTATAGCATCAAATGGTTGTTTTATGGAGTAGAATAGGGATTTTAGAACACTCATCTGTGCGTGGTCTTCTGAATTGGGCCTCTGGGGGATTAATGCGGACAGTGGATTTACCATGCCTTTGGTGATAAAGCCTAAAAACCGCATTCCATAGCATGACTTGGTGTTTGTGTGCCAGGAGATACCAGGGTGAGGATGGCTCGGGTATGGATAATGAGGGGAACCTTCTTTTGGGGGCCAGACCCTGGTTTCCACACACTGAAAACGGTCTTTACAGCAGATACTGTCTGCTGTGAATTATTAGTATCTTTCATACAAATCCTAACCTTGTGACCCATTCCATGCATCTGCTGTTTGTCATGAACATTCAGAAGGATGTACTTTGCTATAAAATTCTGTGGCTCAAATCCGCTCGTTGGGCTCTCAACGAATCATCTAGGGTGGTTCGTTGACCAGCTTCATTATTTCAATAACGAATCGATGTTAATAAGTTTTGAATAAAGTAATATCCTGATTGGTGATTGTGATCGTTTCTTCTCATTATTGATTAGTATTTCCACGACAAGTTGTATTCATTAGGTATGTCTTTCAAAGATGCAATACAATTTAAACATTTTGTTTTACAAAAATGACAATAGCTGTGTTCGAATACTCATACTAACCGCACTAACCATACTAATTATGACGTGACTTGAGTATAAGGTATGCTTATTGGTCATAGTATAGATCTAGTTAGTAGGCCAAACGTTCTAGGATGTCGTACTTCATTTGCCAAAATATGAAGTACACACGCAGAAGACACTATTTCTGTACTTTCAGGCCCATAATGCAATTCTTTAGGAAATGGGCATGGCTTCACATTGTTTCCAGATTTGAAGAAAACATGCAGTCGAAGTACAACCACAGCCGATACAAATTCATTGCTTTAACTAATTATGACAAATGTTAAGAAAATGTGAAGCAATGTAATAAAGTAATGACTTTTCAAATAAGTTACCTTAAACGTTATGTTGGCTGACAATTTGTTAGCTAAGCTGTCCTTACGAACAACCTAGCATATCATTACAGTAGTATGTACTGGTATGTTCTTAGCGAGCTTCCTAACGTTAGTTGGCTACATCAAACTTGCCAGTATATTAACCATAGACTAACTAATCAACGTTTACTGACTTCATTATTCCTGTCATTCTTAGCTTACTAAATGGTATAGTGGTTGCGCGTTCACAATTGACATCCGGGTGCTTTCGTAAATTCGCTCTGGCCATCTACTCTAATTTCAGAGCACTCTCATCTGAGTGTACTAGACAGTACAGAATAATGAATTTACGAACGCTCAACACCCCTTGAATATGGCCGGTGTCAGTAAACGTCGACAAAAAAAGCGTAATTAAATTGTTGACAGCAGCACAGTCACAGCCACAAACGCTCTGGATAACCAGCTCTGCTAGGGTGAGTGAAATTGTCAGAATGGTCTCATTCGTGTCCGGAAGTAGCTAGCCAACGTTAGCTTGGGTGCTTGACTGCCTTTGTAAGGTCAGAACAGTCAAATCAACCCGACTCCTCAGCTCGAGCAAACCGCTCGGAATTTACAAAAGGAAAACGTTCTGAATTTACGAGCGCACTCTGGAACTCCAGATTTAAAAACACACCCGAAGTCGTAAAATGTCTAACTAGTAATTTGTTATGCTAACTAGCAACAGCATCAACTTCCGGTAGACATGCAAAGAGCTAGTACGCTCAACTGAAAGCATACTGTTCGTTTACAGTATACTAAAATGAACTAATAGTACATAGTATGTAGTATATACTCATTAAGTATGTAGTATACAGTATGTTAGTATGGGTATTCGAACACAGCTAGTATCTGTGGTCATTTGCATGACAATCGTTACACTAAATTGCATAATCGTCCCAGCCCTAGCTTGGAGTTAACTTTCTAACTAATAGGCTATATTCGAGATCACACTTCTCCAATTATAATGTGGGGAGGTCAAAATAATGAAAAGCTATCGACCAAATCTATTCATTTTAACATGTTGATTACATGTCCTTGCCATTATTCACAAGACAAGCAATGGGTCACCGGTTTGCCTGGGCAAGAAAAGGTTGAAGACCCCTGCTTTAGTCTAAAATAGTGATGAATACGCTAAACCATGTCACTACACGACTGGTGTTGATTTTCGTGACGTATTCATTGTATTTCGTCGGGGCCATTGTCATTGGCCATTTGATCTATCCGGCAGCACCAAGGCTGTATATAAGGGGTTGTGCTGCTCAGAGGTGGGTGATGTCTGATAGGATACTCACTGGGTGAGCCTGCTGTGGAGGTGTTCCATGGGTAAAGCTTCCCGGAGAGGCTGGACGGGGGGGGTGGGCATACGGTAAGCCAGACTATTCACAAAGAACAGGAGGCGCAGGAAAAGATGAGGTTATGAATTAACAAAGCTGATTGACTTCGTAACCCTGTGGTGTGTTTCATACCATAGAAGGAAGAGAGCAACGCATAAAGCAGGGTTGTGTTCATTAGGCACAAAACTGAAAAAAGTAGAGTGAAATGGAGAAGTACTAACTGAATGCTTCCAATAAGAAAGACTTGTTTTGGTTTTTCATTGCAAAACGTTTTGCTGCGTGCCCTAACGAACATGACCCAGGGTAGGTGGGCTTTACCTTGGCAGCGGGGATCTGCACTGCGAGGGAGGGGGTAGTCAGCAGGCCTGCAGCACACGCATGAAGTGTCTGAGAGTGCATGGGCCGTAGAGTACTCTGAAGCCACCACAAAAACACAGCAGAAAAAGATTAAGGGCCAGTTACGTGCAAGATAACCACAGATGACCCGCTCACAAACTGAAATACAGTACACTGCTTGTGATCAACCTCTTAAATGGATTGTTTAAACACTATGGTTTATAACACTGTTATATAACCATACCATCCTGTGTCATGCCATTTTGCCAGTCGATATGGGGCCCAATGAACTTACAGAGTCAGTGAAACCAGATTGTTGATTAGCATGTTCAAGCTGCTTCTGTAGAGGGATCCCAGCACTGGGGATTAATCCTGGGGACAAAAAAAGATAAAATGGTGAACTGAGAAAAATGTTGTGAAGCAAGAGAGTAGTAAGTGAGTAGTAAAGTCAGCACACCCATCCCAGTGTCATTACGCATAAACCTTATATGAAATATGCCACAATCCCAAGTGTGAGGCCTACAACAACCTATAGACATTATTAGACACACAGGTGTAAGGTACCTGGCTGAGAGGTAAAGTGGCTGTGTACAGCGTAGCCCTGCTGCTGGTGAGGCAGGTACTGCATGGCCTGGAACGCTGAGGTACCTGGACGGGGACGGCATTAAGGAGCGGGTTATGAGTGAAGCACGCACACAAACAGCATACACAATAAACTTCTCATTCTCATAATGGCCACAACACGGTCACCTTAAAAACAACACAAACCCGACTGCTCCCATATCTGTTTGTCAAACATGTTTGGCTTAACAATGACCATAGGAATTGGCAAACCAGAACAAAAAGATCTGGGACCAAGCTACCAGATACACATTATATTAGGCTTTCAATGTCACATAGACAACACGTCTCTCAAATAACAATTAAACTGAAAACGGTTACCTCTGAGCTGCGAGCTGCTGGCGTAGCTGACAGGGACATGCTGGCCGGTGGCGAAGGGAGAGGAGTGCTGTGCCTGGGTGAGCTGGCCGTAGGGGCCATGGGCTGCCTGGCTGGCTGAATACTGCCCATGCTCGGAGCCCACGGAGCTCATCCCTGGCTGGCTCTGGTAGTGACGCCCCTGTCAAGTAACATACAGGACACGTTTTCACACACATTCAATGAACTATAAGTCGCCTTGGATAAAAGGGTAAACTAAAGGGTAACTAAATTCCATATACTATTAGTGGATTACATTCAGGCCAGACCTAAATTAAGTATAGAACACTTTATAAAATCAGGGCATATTGGGTCCCCATTCGTCAGTCCTCAAGCCACTGAAGTCCTAATTATAATCAACAGGAACAAGTGCCTGCTACATACACTGAGGGGCTTGAGGCCAAATACTGGAAACCCTAGTATTTATGAAATCTGCTCACTCACAGGAAGGACAGGGGACTGGAAGAGCTGTTTACTGCGTTCTCCAAGTAGAGCAGCAGAGCGGCCATGACTCACTTGACCTGCTGATCATTGATATAGAGAGGAGGGTAACATGGAGAGAAAGATACACAGAGGGAGAGAGGGAGGCTGGTAATGTGCATAGTACAACTAACAGTATGTGTGTATAGACAATTACGCTTGTATTATATCAATCAGTGTGAATTACCTTGCATGCTGAGCAGATGTTGTCCTGAGTGGATAGCCATGCTGGGCTGGTACGTAGCAGATGTCAGGGTTGTCATGTCACTACAAGAAAACATTGGGGAAAGAAAGTAAGATCTTGTCCATGGTCACAATGTGTGAGTATAGAAACAATGTGAATGCTAGTTTATCAGCAAATAGGACTGACTTTCATATAAAATGCCAATAACAGACGTAGGTTGCTGGGGAATGTGTTGGTGGTGCCAGATCTGTATGTGCTGTATGCATGTGCTTTCAACAACCATAGATGTTGGCAGAACAGCCCCTGCAGATCTGGGACCACCAGGCTACGGATAAGTGATTTTTCAGAGCCTCTACCTCTGTTCTTTCCTCCGTCTCTTCTCCTCCTCATGGAGCACTTTCTTCAACTGGAGGAAGAGCTGGTGTTTCTCTTCTTGTAGCCCCTGGAGCTTCTCCCCCATCTTCATGATCTAAGGGAGAGAAAGAGGGACAAAAATAAAAGAGGAGTTAAGTAAGAGGAACCACAAAAGAGAGAGTGAGGCACGAAAGAGCTCAATAACTCACCTGCTCTTTCGTCTCATCTAAAGACATTCTCTCTTCCACCTCTTTCTTTCTCTTCCTTTCCTCCTCCTCCTTCTGCTTCTGCTCCATCATTTTGTCTACTTCTTCCTCCTCTGTGACACAAGGTTGGGTGAGAGGGTTACAGAACAGGAAAGGGGGATACCTAGTCAGTTGTACAACTGAATGCATTCAACTGACATGTGGATTCTGCATTTAACCCAACCCCTCTGAATACGGGGAACAGCGGGTTAACTGCCTTGCTCAGGAGGTGATATCAGCGTGTTACCTGCAACTTTGTTGGAGTTTGCAAACTACTAGTGTTATTGGGTAGAGAGGGTTCTTTCTTACCTTGTCTCTTGCGGTCTCGCTCTCGCATGATGTGCTTGTGCAGGGCGCGTGCCATGGCATTGGACAGTTTGGGCCTCTCTAGTAGAGCAGGCATGATGGTAGGAATTGGTGGGGCCAGCTAAGAACAGACAGATTGACACAGGATGAAAGTGAGCACAATAATCACCACTGACATATTGTATGTTTACATCCATTTACCTACCACAGTCCTTCATTAATCAAACAACAATAGAATGCTCAATCAGGCTGTTATGATAAAGTCCCTAATAATTAGATCACAACAGCAGAAATGGAGCGAGAGCTTAGGACTACAAGGTTCTATCTGCAAAAACATGATTGAGATAACTGGCTTTAATGTGCCGATCCATCTTTGGTTTCAACAGTTTATGCAATTTTTTTATACTGTATTAATTTGACCTTAACATTAATTAGGGGTATTTAGAGTACTATATATGTCAAACATTGAACAGAACAAGGCATGTCAATAACTCAATTTTGACAAAAATGCTGATATAACTATAAAGTCCCGAACTCTCGAAACTTTAACCTACATTATAATAATATATTCTGTTAGCTAGCCATGTCCAGAGCCAGCTAAAATATGTCTGACCTGCTCAACTGTCAGTAGCTACACTTTGAAAAAGCATGATGAACACTTCCATACAGCAGTTACACAGTAGTATAAATAATAGTGCTGAGAATTTGAGACCAACCTTTACGTGGCGATACTTCAATTCCCAACTTGGACAACACATTTTCTATATTTCCATGTCTAGTAACAGGGGGTTTGAATTTAGAAAATGCTTGGTTATTAAATAAAATAATTGTTTTGCTCCATTAAGTAATCCAACAATGCATACGCCACCATCTTGTCTATTTAAAATCTTCTGTCATCGATTGAGACAGGTGGGTGTCCCACCCCAAAGTGCTGCATGTCATGACACTAACTGGTCTCGATCAACGATCAGATTTGACATAGAAAAGATGGCTGCGTACACATTGTTGGATTACGGGGCGGCAGGGTAGCCTAGTGGTTAGAGCATTGGACATCAAACCCCCGAGCTGACAAGGTACAAATCTGTCGTTCTGCCCCTGAACAGGCAGTTAACCCACTGTTCCCAGGCCGTCATTGAAAATAAGAATGTGTTCTTAACTGACTTGCCTGGTTAAAGAAAGGTAAAATTAAAAAATACGAAATGGAGCAACATATTTAATAATAAGAGTATTTTCTCAATTAAAACGAACTCCCTGCAACTAGACATGGAAGTCTAGAAGACGTGTTGCGTCTTCCAAGTCAGGAATTTAAGCAGCTGAGGAACGCTCAACTCTGTTCTCTTATATCGACGCAGAGTTGAGTATTGATGACTGGACGTGTTTATTAAAAGTATGAATTTCATCACCCCACGGAAGGACTGCAGTTTGTACCGGACAAACGGGAAACTCTTAGGCCTACCTGTACTGCTATCAAAAACTCATAATCACATCCTCGATCTACCCTATTTTAGTCTAATAATGATCAATTATAACGTTAGTCAATAATACATTAGTCTAAATTGTATCGCTAGTTAGCTGCCACTGGCTAACAACCCGTTAGAAATATTACGCGTTAGCTAGCTTGTATAACTTACAAGCTGGCTATGTTACCCTGCAGGTAATCTCACACTAGCAGTTTAGCATTAACTAGCGATATTGATTTGAAAAGTCAGTGATCTGTCTACTTTTAAATAACATACGCCAAGGCTGACTCTATAGTGAGCTAGCTAGCTAAACACATTTGCAAAGCAAATCCCGATTGAGCATCAATAATTCAACGACAGTTTAGCTAGCTAGCTAAACTGCACATACTCGCATATCTAGCAGTCTTGCAATACAATTGCGTGGAATCCTCTCAAAACGCACTTTTTCCTTGTCAGAAAATATGTCTTTGATAGGCTGGTTTGCAGGTAAAATGTTAAAAAGCCCAATGTTGACACAAGTTGGGTGTATTCACAAGGAACCCAAACTGAACAAAACGGAAGAGGTCTTCTTCTATGGTGTTGTAGTGGTCCGCAAACACACGTTAAAGGTGCATGACCCCTTCTTCTTCTTCTTCTTCGAGGTTTAACAGCGGTTGACATCCAAATTGTTGCATGACCGCCACCTACTAGACTGGAGTACCTTTATACTTTGCTATAAAAAAATAAAAATAAACAAATACCCTATCATCTCTAACACTACACTCACAAAAAAATAGAATAAATAAATACAGTTAAAATTGCACCACATTACTCTACTAATTAAATATATTTAGTCCTACCACATGCCAACAACTTGAAAGAATGGGACATCACCACAAAAGCTCGTACAGGATAACTTAATATATCCTAACATCACTTTGTCTGGCAAAGGCTCGACATCAAAACTCACCCTGCCACCCTGTCTGCGTCGCACCAAACAACGAGCATCACAAACACTGCGGGAATCTTCCACTTCAGTTTGTTAACTTTTACATTTACTGCTACCCCAGTTATCTCTCCTTTCAATGGCGCCCTATTTCTTGAGAGCGAAACAATTCACATTTCTTGCCCCCATTAGTTTATTGCGGAGCGCATTCTCCCTCTGACCAGCAGAAACACAAACAATTATCACAAGTCCACTTCTGGTTACCCTCAATGATTCCACAGCGCTCAACTCTGTTTTCACCCACCCTGAAACCACAAATGGATCAACCAAAAGGCAAGTGTCCACTTTTTCCTAAAACTTTACTCCTACTGTCAGACTCATCTTTATCCTGACCCTCGGTACAAGCCTCCACCACACCTAGAACCTCTGATAATTCACCCTCATTCACTTCCTCTTCAGCTCACTCTGCTTACACTTTCTAACAATCTTCTTTAACAAACCAGCTCTTTTTCCCGCCATTTTTAACCAACTCAAGCTCACCCTCTTCCTCCCTCTCTCTCTCAGACCTCCTCTGCCTCTCTTTTTTTCCTCCATTCCTCCTCCGTATTCCAAGTAAACGTCTCCTTATGATAATTCTGCACTTCTTCTGACATACATCTTGTTCTTGCTTTCTCAAGGGACGCCATTTAAACGGCTGTCACAGTCTCCGTACAATCAGCACGAACACCTCGGGATGTAGCACTCAACAATGCATCCCACTTATAATGCAGCTGCTTAATCTTGATGTTCTTCTTTATCAAAAGCTACCTAGACGCTTTTCAATTTCAAACAAACGCTCTCTCCGTCTTTCTTCTCCAATGTGCTCCTTCAACGTCCAAAACACTCCTGACTTGGTGTATGACGCCAACTACTGTATGGGGTGAAAACTGTAACTTTAATGCAGAAAAAAAACATACTCATATTACCCCCATCAAAATTAAGAAAAAACACTGTCAGTTTCAAATGTCTTCTCAGATCCCTACACAGGCTCTGGGGCCTGAGATGGGGGGAGCATCTCCCGACAGTATTCCCTGCAATGTTTCACACGTGAAGTCCTGAAGATCCAATAACCTTTTGGCCACTTTCATAATCCTGTTTTTATTAGTTTGTCCTGTACAATTAATCACCTGTGCAAGAAACGCAACAAAATCCACCTTCTCCACCATTAGTATTTCAGGATATTTTATCTGATGAACGATATCAATAGGCTGCTGGTCATCCACTGCCAGAGATTCATTATCTCTACTCTCTCCAACAATTTTCACTGCCTCCGCATAGGAAACCTGCTCGACAGCCCTGGGTCCTCGCTACTTTGACCTCCTACACCCTGACAGGGCATTTAGGGAATTCTGGGACATGACTCCCATCACAGTTAAAGCATCCTCAGACTCTTCAACATCCTTACTCATGAATTGTACCAACTAGAAACTGCTATTTGTTTCCAGATTTCGCTTTTTTAGCTCCATTTTTCTTTATTACCGCGTCCAGTCATTCTTACCAACTTCATTCGCACTAAACACAATCAAACATTGCATATGAATATTAAATATCACAGTACCATAACGCTCACAAAACAATAAAGCCCACCAATATGGAGCCACCATGGAGGGACCTTCCTGAGATTATCCAATAGAAACTCTAGTTTTCTGTTTGGGAGTAAATGGCTTCCGTTCTAAAACGTTTTGCAACTGTTGGCTGTGGTCATCCTATAATGAATACACCCCTGATACTGTTGGGTGTGAGGTTGGCGAGCTTATGAATGTTGCCAAATTTAACAAAAAAGCAGAGCAAATTTGACAATTCCAGAGCCAGAAATCAGCATGTTGTAATCCTTTGTAGCTAAGCCAGATATACTTTTGAGGAGATGGCAATAACTTGTAACTTGGAATCGTATTGTCGTCCATTGTGTGCATTGCCCGTGCATTAACAAGTTAACAATGGGCTATGCAGTGCATTCTCTGTAGAATCCCACAAGAAGTGAATGGGAGTCAATTGGGCAGTAGCTCAAAAACCCAGCATGAATTACATTAAACAAAACTCAACATTACAAATATTTTCAGAGAATATAGATAATTAACTTGTTCTTAATATCGTATAGCTTTTAAATTGTGTCATTACAAAATAGGCATGTTTCTCAACTCATACCCAGGGGTGTAGTGCTGTCGGAGTGCGGAAGAGCAGCGCTCCCTCACCCTTTTCAATTTGAGAATGCACAGAGCTGGTAAAACTATTTCTGGGAAAGGTATTATCAAAAATTAGAAATATATGCTATTTAATTACCACAAAAATTCCATGAAAAACAATAGAATGACAAACCAAATAAATATGTACATTTGCAATCTAGAGATAGTTAAATGGTTGCTTGTTTCCTGTCTTCTCTCTGGCGGTGGTGAGAATTATGAACTATAGGCTATGTGTGTGCACTGCGTAAACCCGTCGGAGGCTTGATCACTTTGGACAATCAGAACGTGGGGAAACAAAATCCTAATTCACTGTGTGTCTGCCTGGATGTTCATAAAACTCCACGGACCCTCTTGTACAGTGGAACCCAGAACTTGGTTATGGCGAGACCATTCTGCTGAGGACTCCCAAACCAGAGTGGCCACCGCAAAGCCCAAGGAGCCTCTCTGAAAGTCGCTGTAGCCCTGCTTGTTTAGATTAGTTTATTAATTCAACCATTTTAATAAATAAGCACACATAAAACTTAAAAGCCATACATGCACATGAATAAAATCATCGAGGATAACACACACACATAAGTCCGGGACTTATTTCCATTGTGGTCCTCTTGAGACAAGATGGCTCGACAAGATCGAACACAGTATTGCAGTAAAATAATACAACAAGAACAGAGAAGAAGAACATCTATCTCATCATTCCAGTTACATCATAGGGGTTATTCATATGGGCACAGAAGACATCAAACATATTTTTAAAGCTGCCCAGAGAGGACGTTGTTTTTATGGGCAGAGGCAACTCATTCCATTCTGAGGCTCCAGTATACAAGAAAGTACCTTTCCCAGCATTACTCCTGAACCTGTATAAGCACACATCAGCAACACCTGATCTGGTGCTGTGATTGTGTGCATCCCTAACACAAGGAAAGTAATCACTTAGATATCTGGGCGCAGGACCATAAATACTCCTGTAAACCAAACCTAGTCTAATCTGGGACACCCTAGCCTCAACAGGCAGCCAGTTTACTTCCTGAAAGCAGCTCCTCCCTATGTGAGTACATGGACTCACCTTCAATACTACCCTGATCAACTTATTCTGGGCTATCTGGAGCTTACCCTTCATAAGTTTAGATTACCCCAAACCAGGAAGTACTAGCATAGTCAAGATGGCATTGAATGAGGACTGTGACTAACACATTCATGGAGTCCTTATCAAGCAGCTTAGACTTTCTAGCCAAAAACTTAATCCTGGCATTAACCTTCCCTAGCACAGTTTTGGCCATGCTCACACCTCCAAAGCTTCCATCAAGGATACATCCCAAGTAGCTAACAGAGGTTTTAGTAGTCAGCACCTCACCCCCTAACTCCACTCTGATTTCAGGCCACCTACACAATTTAGGTCTGGATCCAAAAATAATTGCTTCAGTTTTCCCTAAGTGCAGAGATAGCTTATTATCTCCGAGCCATTTGCTAATGTTAGTAAGCTCTGTGCTAAGTATGCTCTCCAACATAGTTTTACTTTTGTGAGACACCAGAAGTGTAGAGTCGTCCGCATAAAGAAAAGACGGCAAGAACAAGCATTTTTCATATCGTTAATTGTCAGGATTTGGCCAGGGTTGTTCCGGGTTTTGGTCAGTAGATGCCCCCATTGTGCTTTTTGTCCTTATGTTTTTCCCTTGATCCCCATTAATTATTTGCACCTGTGCCTCGTTTCCTCTAATTGTATTTAAACCCTTAGTTTACCTCAGTTCTGTGCTCTGTGTTTGTATGTTAGCACCCTGCCCTAGTGTTCTGTGTACTCTTGTCATTCCGGGTGACGCTCTTGTGGTATTCTGTTTTTTGTTTTTGTTTATTTTTTGTGAGTTTCTTTTGAGGCCTTTTTGTGCTTTTCCTACCACCTTTTGGATTTGCCATTTTTTTGTATTTAAGGATTTTTTCTTTATTAAATACACCGTCTTAAGTACTGCTGTGTCTGCCTCATCTTCTGGGTTCTGCTGACTATTCGTGGCTCAGTTGGTTAAGTGACTGTTTCTCACTCCGGAGACCCAGGTTCGAAACCGGGTCCTGACAGTTAATATACAATAAAAACAGTAGGGGCCCAAGCACGCTCCCCTGCGGAACGCCACAACTCATTGTTTTTTCCTGAGACAGTGAACCATTAACCTCTACTACTTGCTCCCTTCCTGATTAATAGGACTTTACCCGGCCTAGAAAGATACTGCTTAACCCCAGCGCCTCCAGTTTGGAGATTAGGAGACAGTGGTTAACTGTATCAAAGGCCTTCTGTAGGTCAAGCAGTACCATTCCACACAGATATCTCTCATCAATCTCTTTCCTGATGAAGTCAGTCCAGTAAAATAGACATGAATCAGTCGAGTATGTCTTTCTAAAACCCGACTGAAAATCATACATTAGACCCTGTTTGTTAACATATTCATTAATTTGCTCATGAACAATTCTCTCCAGGATCTTTGATATTACATTTACATTTACATTTAAGTCATTTAGCAGACGCTCTTATCCAGAGCGACTTACAAATTGGTGAATTCACCTTCTGACATCCAGTGGAACAGCCACTTTACAATAGTGCATCTAAATCATTAAGGGGGGGGTGGTAGAAGGATTACTTATCCTATCCTAGGTATTCCTTGAAGAGGTGGGGTTTCAGGTGTCTCCGGAAGGTGGTGATTGACTCCGCTGTCCTGGCGTCGTGAGGGAGTTTGTTCCACCATTGGGGGGCCAGAGCAGCGAACAGTTTTGACTGGGCTGAGCGGGAACTGTACTTCCTCAATGGTAGGGAGGCGAGCAGGCCAGAGGTGGATGAACGCAGTGCCCTTGCTTGGGTGTAGGGCCTGATCAGAGCCTGGAGGTACTGCGGTGCCGTTCCCCTCACAGCTCCGTAGGCAAGCACCATGGTCTTGTAGCGGATGCGAGCTTCAACTGGAAGCCAGTGGAGAGAGCGGAGGAGCGGGGTGACGTGAGAGAACTTGGGAAGGTTGAACACCAGACGGGCTGCGGCGTTCTGGATGAGTTGTAGGGGTTTAATGGCACAGGCAGGGAGCCCAGCCAACAGCGAGTTGCAGTAATCCAGACGGGAGATGACAAGTGCCTGGATTAGGACCTGCGCCGCTTCCTGTGTGAGGCAGGGTCGTACTCTGCGGATGTTGTAGAGCATGAACCTACAGGAACGGGCCACCGCCATGATGTTGGTTGAGAACGACAGGGTGTTGTCCAGGATCACGCCAAGGTTCTTAGCGCTCTGGGAGGAGGACACAATGGAGTTGTCAACCGTGATGGCGAGATCATGGAACGGGCAGTCCTTCCCCGGGAGGAAGAGCAGCTCCGTCTTGCCGAGGTTCAGCTTGAGGTGGTGATCCGTCATCCACACTGATATGTCTGCCAGACATGCAGAGATGCGATTCGCCACCTGGTCATCAGAAGGGGGAAAGGAGAAGATTAATTGTGTGTCGTCTGCATAGCAATGATAGGAGAGACCATGTGAGGTTATGACAGAGCCAAGTGACTTGGTGTATAGCGAGAATAGGAGAGGGCCTAGAACAGAGCCCTGGGGGACACCAGTGGTGAGAGCGCGTGGCGAGGAGACAGATTCTCGCCACGCCACCTGGTAGGAGCGACCTGTCAGGTAGGACGCAATCCAAGCGTGGGCCGCGCCGGAGATGCCCAACTCGGAGAGGGTGGAGAGGAGGATCTGATGGTTCACAGTATCGAAGGCAGCCGATAGGTCTAGAAGGATGAGAGCAGAGGAGAGAGAGTTAGCTTTAGCAGTGCGGAGCGCCTCCGTGATGCAGAGAAGAGCAGTCTCAGTTGAATGACTAGTCTTGAAACCTGACTGATTTGGATCAAGAAAGGTCATTCTGAGAGAGATAGCGGGAGAGCTGGCCAAGGACGGCACGTTCAAGAGTTTTGGAGAGAAAAGAAAGAAGGGATACTGGTCTGTAGTTGTTGACATCGGAGGGATCGAGTGTAGGTTTCTTCAGAAGGGTGCAACTCTCGCTCTCTTGAAGACGGAAGGGACGTAGCCAGCGGTCAGGGATGAGTTGATGACGAGGTGAGGTAAGGGAGAAGGTCCCCGGAAATGGTCTGGAGGAGAGAGGGAGGGGATAGGGTCGGCGGGCAGGTTGTTGGGCGGCCGGCCGTCACAGAATCGAGATTTCATCTGGAGAGAGGGGAGAAAGAGGTCAGAGCACAGGGTAGGGCAGTGTGAGCAGAACCAGCGGTGTCGTTTGACTTAGCAAACGAGGATCGGATGTCGTCGACCTTCTTTTCAAAATGGTTGACGAAGTCATCTGCAGAGAGGGAGGAGGGGGGGGGGGGGGGATTCAGGAGGGAGGAGAAGGTGGCAAAGAGCTTCCTAGGGTTAGAGGCAGATGCTTGGAATTTAGAGTGGTAGAAAGTGGCTTTAGCAGCAGAGACAGAGGAGGAAAATGTAGAGAGGAGGGAGTGAAAGGATGCCAGGTCCGCAGGGAGGCGGGAGTTTTCCTCCATTTCCGCTCGGCTGCCCGGAGCTCTGTTCTGTGAGCTCGCAATGAGTCATCGAGCCACGGAGCGGGAGGAGGACCGAGCCGGCCTGGAGGATAGGGGACATAGAGAGTCAAAGGATGCAGAAAGGGAAGAGAGGAGGGTTGAGGAGGCAGAGTCAGGAGAAAGGTTGGAGAAGGTATGAGCAGAGGAAGAGATGAAAGGATGGAAGAGGAAAGAGTAGCGGGGAGAGAGAGCGAAGGTTGGGACGGCGCGATACCATCCGAGTAGGGGCAGTGTGGGAAGTGTTGGATGAGAGCGAGAGGGAAAAGGATACAAGGTAGTGGTCGGAGACTTGGAGGGGAGTTGCAGTGAGGTTAGTGGAAGAACAGCATCTAGTAAAGATGAGGTCGAGCGTATTGCCTGCCTTGTGAGTAGGGGGAAGGTGAGAGGGTGAGGTCAAAAGAGGAGAGGAGTGGAAAGAAGGAGGCAGAGAGGAATGAGTCAAAGGTAGACGTGGGGAGGTTAAAGTCGCCCAGGACTGTGAGAGGTGAGCCGTCCTCAGGAAAGGAGCTTATCAAGGCATCAAGCTCATTGATGAACTCTCCGAGGAACCTGGAGGGCGATAAATGATAAATGATAAGAATATTACACAGAGCATAGATACTGGCCTATAATTCCCAGGATCAGACTTTGTGCCTTGTTCAAGAGAGATTAACAATATGCATAATACAAGGGCCAATTTGCTCAGCAGAATCTATTAGAAACCTTGCAGGAATATTATCCAGGCCTGTGGCTTTGGAGCATTTAAGCTCTGTCAGCATACTGACTATTTGGCTGTTGCTACCTTTGCAAAATAAAAATATATTGGGATATTGGGATATTTAGTCTATATTGGCAATTGGTTGAGACACAGGGCCCATTCTATCTTGGTACTGTATGTCAGGGTGGGCAATTGGAAATGTGAATTGCACCAAGTTGGAGGTAATAATGCATATAGGTTATAGTTTATTGAGATGCATGAATACACCTCACCAAAAGCTTGATTTTATGGTTGTTTTAAATTCAATTTCCTACAACTCTACATAGTAATGATTTAAGTTCACTACTTGGTCAATTCATTTGATAGCATGTTTAATCTATGCAAATCAATTATATGAATTGATAGTTCATCTCTCTTGTTTTTATTTTATTCTATAATAGGGTATATCGGAACCATGTGTTCAAGCTAGTCAAATCAAAGTTTATTTATGATACAACATAAGCTTAGCTACACAATACAATTAAATGCCTACTTGCTATAAAGCTGTCCTTGCAAACAGTTCAATGATATTAACAGGGGCACAACTTTCCCTGGGGACAGGAGGGACAAGACCTCCAGACTTGATATCATTGGCCACTTTAATAAATGGAAAACTAGTCACTTTAATAATGCCACTTTAAGAATGTTTACATATCTCACATTACTCATCTAATATGTTTATACTGTACACTATATCCTTCACTATCTATTCTTTACTGTCACTGCTCATCCATATATTTTATACTTATATATTCTCATCCCATTCCTTTACTAGATTGTGTGTGTTTTAGTTTTTGTTGTGGAATTTGTTAGATATTAGGTATTGTTGTGTAATTCTTAGATATTACCTGTTAGATACTGCTGCACTGTCAGATCTAGAAGCATAAGCATTTCGCTACAATCGTGATAACATCTGCTGACCATGTGTATGTGATCAATAATATTTGATTTGATTTGACTTTCCCGCTGGCCCTGATAGGTTGTTTTTTCATGGGGGGAGGAGTGTAGCGAAATCCCGCACCAAATCCTTCACCGTGTGTTGCCACTTTACAGTTTTTCTCAGTCACTTTGGTGCATTTTTCACATCATCCCTAACATGTGCAAAACAATAAGTGCATTTCTCAGAACAATTTGTACAAACTGCAATATAAAATAGATATGTTTCTAAAGCTAGTCAGTCACTAAAAATCCTTAGTACATCTCTCAAAAGTAAATATTCATGCCAATGATCATGTCAGTGTCATCAGAATGATAAGTCATCGAGTCATTGTTCACGAACAAAGTCGTCAAAATGTTTAGGCATGTTGTCAATGTAACTGTGTACTTTGACAGTATTACCTGATGTAAACTTAGGCTACAGTTTGGATGACAGCTACTGTATTGAAAATGCGCAAGGCTGCACTTCTATGGCATATATCAATTTCAACAGTACTATTTACATATTACTGTATGTGGGTTTTGATTGAAAGAGACTGGACAACCCAAGGGGCACAAAGGGGGAAAAAACATGAAATTAGAAAGAAACACAGGAAACCACCCCTAAGGCACAACTTTGCCCGCAGCACTGTTGTGCTGTCTCTACACATCCAGACGTTCCTGTCTGTCGGCCCACATATTCTCATCCACATCACACCGGATATTTTCCCTTCCAATGCAATGTGGAAAGAATCTTTTGGAATGCCTTATCCATCCTCTGCAGGCGTCTACTGTGATGTCCTCACATGCTGCATCCATTGCAGCCAGCAGGGTCATCTGTGTGTGTGGCTGACGATCGTACACCTTCCACCTCCATGCTGAAAATAACTCCTCAATTGGGTTAAGGAATGGTGAATAAGGTGGGAGGAATTCTATGAGCATCCTCGGGTGGGTCACAAACCATTGCCTTACGATGTTTGATCGATGGAAACTCACATTATCACAAATGACCACATACTTTGGCAAATCCCCTCTAAACAGACCCCTCTCATCATCGGGGATGAGAGCCCTGTAGAGAGTCTCCAAAAAGTTGAGTAGATGCTGGGGGTTGTATGGCCCTATAAGGGGGATATGGGTTAGTAGACCATGCTCCGAAATAGCAGCACACATGGTGATATTTCCTCCCCGTTGGCCTGGCAAATCCACAGTAGCTCTGTGACCGATGATATTCCGACCCCGCCTTCTGCATTTGGTCAGGTTAAAGCCAGCCTCATCCATGTATACAAAGTTGTGAGAGGGTTCACTTGAGTCCAACTCCATTATACGCTATATCCCCGAACACACAGTTGAATTTGTTTTGGTAAGGAAGAGTGACATAAAATGTACATATATTGCATGTTCCTTCCACAGCAACGGGAATGTGTGCAGTTTATGCTTACTGTACTATGTATCACTATAAAATGTTGCTGTAAAGTAGTTACATAGATATATGTTTTACCTGTACATACTGGTACCATAGCTCCTTAACTCTGTCCTCATTCCTTTGGAATGGTACACGGTACAGCTGTTTCATACTCATCTGGTTTCTATGTAGCACCCTGTCGATGGTTGAGATGCTAACCGTATGGATGTTTTCAAAGACATCGTTGTCTTCTATAATGGTCCTTTGTATTTTCCTGAGTCTCATGGCATTGTTTGCTCGGACAATAGTTCAAATAGCCTCCTCCTGTTGAGGTGTGAAAAGGCGTCCTCTGCCACCGGTTTGAGGTAATCTTGCAGTCCTATGTGGGGAAAAATGCAGTGATGCATTGCACACTTTCACATCGACAAAAACTATGCGAACACACATTTTACTGTAAAACATACAGGTGGGTGCATGTAAGGTGCAGTATGTATCTGCATAGAGTATATTTCTGTATGCTGTGAAATACAAGTAATACTGTAATATGAAGCATTGTAGGAAGTATACAGTATACTGCTTATATACAGTAACAGTGCACTGTACATTGGTGGACATACCTGTTCTCTCTTCGAAACGTTTGAACTATTGAGGACACGGTTGATCTCCCAATATTCGGCTGCACCCTTCGACCCGCCTCAGCCATTGTAAGGCCATGATTGACAACATGGTCTACAATAGTGGCCCTTATGTCATCAGATATGCGCCTATGTCCTCTTCTTCCTCCTCTTGGCTGTTGACGCTGTTCGTTTCCTGGTCCATCCATTATTGGAAAATTGCAACTCTGTGTTGTGGTCTGTCTATATATGCTTGCCAATTGATTCTTCATGAGATGCACATTTGAGCAATTTAGACAACTGGTTGATTGTTGGTTGAACTAACACTTTACATTCCTTCATGAGTGAGGGTCAATTTCACCTTCACGATTCATCAAGTCACGTTTTTGTACAAAAGGTCTAATAGAAATGTGTAAAACTATGCTTGACAGTTTATGACAAATAGTTAAACAATTTTGCATGTAATGGCTTAAACCTCTTGAAACTCTGGGGGCGCTATTTCATTTTTGGATGAAAAACGTTCCCGTTTTAAACAAGATATTTTGTCACAAAAAGATGCTCGACTATGCATATAATTGGTAGCTTTGGAAAGAAAACACTCTGAATTTTCCAGAACTGCAAAGATATTGTCTGTGAGTGCCCTAGAACAGGAGCTACAGGCAAAACCAAGATGAAACGGCAACCAGGAAATGAGCAGGATTTTTGAGGCTCTGTTTTCCATTGTCTCCTTATATGGCTGTGAATGCGACAGGAATGAGCCTACCCTATCTATCGTTTCCCCAAGGTGTCTGCAGCATTGTGACGTATTTGTAGGCATATCATTGGAAGATTGACCATAAGAGACTACATTTTCCAGGTGTCCGCCCGGTGTCCTCCGTCAAAATTGGTGCGTCATTTTTAGCTGCTGGTATTTTTCTATGGGATTCTGAGGGGAAAGCAGGCTTCCACGAACGGCATATCAATGAAGAGATATGTGAAAAAACACCTTGAGGATTGATTCTAAACAACGTTTGCCATGTTTCGGTCGATATTATGGAGTTAATTCGGAAAAAGTTTGACGTTTTGGTGACAAAATTTTCGGTTTGTTTCAGTAGCCAAATGTGATGTACAAAACGGAGCGATTTCTCCTACACAAAGATTCTTTCAGGAAAAACTGAACATTTGCTATGTAACTGAGAGTCTCCTCATTGAAAACATCCGAAGTTCTTCAAAGGTAAATTATTTTATTTATTTGGTTATCTGGTTTTTGTGAAAATGTTGCGTGCTAAATGCTACGCAAAATGCTAAGCTAGCTTGCAATACTCTTACACAAATGCTTGATTTGCTATGGTTCAAAAGCATATTTTGAAAATCTGAGATGACAGTGTTGTTAAGAAAAGGCTAAGCTTGAGAGCAGGCATATTATTTTCATTTCATTTGCGATTTTCAGAAATCGTTAACGTTGCGTTATGCTAATGATGGGTAGTATCAAGAGTTAAGCAAGGAACCAATGCCTAGATGTTTTGAGGGGTAAGATTATTCAACAGAGAACCATCTACTATATTTTGATCAACATGACATGAGCAATTGATAATGTGGAAAAAAGCTGACACTTGTACATTATCAATTGCAACTTGTTCAAAGGAATAAGAAATTGCTTTAATGATGTGCACAAGTGACTAGATGATTTGGAATTTGTACAAGTAGTATCAAGAATTGCACTTTTTATCTAAGAAATGCATCAAAGTGACTGAGAAAAACTGTAACAAGTCCAATACAGCAAATGAAAGATAAACATCTTGTTCATCTACCCATCATGTCCGATTTTTAAAATGTTTTACAGCGATAACACAACATATATTTATGTTAGACCACACCAAATAAAATAAAAACACAGCCATTTTTCCCAGCCAAAGATAGAGTCACAAAAGCAGGATTAGAGATAAAATGAATCACTAACCTTTTGAAAATCTTAATCAGATGACACTCATATGACATGTTAAACAATACATTTATGTTTTGTTCGATAATATGCATATTTATATCCACAAATCTCGGTTTACATTGTTGGAAATTAATCAGAATAGTTGGGTAACATAGATAAGATGTTTTATTTTCATTATATTCTTGTGACTTACTTCTCATTTAGAATGTATCTTGTTGTACTATTGTGGTGGCCATTTGCAGTTATCCTTTCTCTGTCCTGGGTTCAGTTACTTGGGCCGCAGTGAGGAGAGAGGTCAAGCTTGTCTTCATTATTAAACATATCTTTTAAACCATGTGAACGGATGATTGAGGGGGAACCAATTATCTCTTGGCTCCACAATGTCTGTGTGCCAGTTACTGTGTCTCTGTGATCTTGTCCAGGAGGCGTGTATTTGATATATGCTAGTGAATGAGGTTTTGTTTTGTGGTCCTAAGTGGTACCAAGAGCGAGATAAGAACATAGTTTAGGAGACAAAGCTGAACGATAATTTATAGCCAATGCTGTCTGGCTATGTGTGTCTTTGCTATAAAGGATCTCAGTTGCAACGTGTAAGCACTCTCAGAGAATTCATTTATAGACACTGAATTGATCTGAGAGTCACAGGGTTGTGATGGAGCTCATATAATTAAAGATGGACTTTATGATAACTCTGACTTGTGTGTGGTTTGCTCTCTCATGATTTGGTAATACAGGAAATTTCCACTACAACATTGACTCCATGTTCAGAAATGCCTCCAAAATATCCGGAGGAATTATAGAAAGCAACAGAAATACTCATCATAAACTTTGACTAAAGATACAGGTTCTACATATAATTAAAGATACACTGGTTCTTAATGCAACCGCTGTGTCAGATTTTTTTTTAAACGTTACGAAAAAGCCGACCATGCAATAATCTGAGACAGCGCTCAGACGTAAATATATTTCTCCGCCATGTTGGAGTCAACAGAAATACGAAATTACATCATAAATATTCCCTTACCTTTGATGATCTTTCATCAGAATGCAGTGCAAGGAGTCCTAGTTCCACAATAAATTGTTGTTTTGTTCCATAATGTCCAATACTAGTGTCCAATTAGCTGCATTTGCTAGCACTTTCAGCTCACGTGCCCAAAAGCTGACGCTGGTCCAGGAGAACTCGGACGAAAACTTCAAAAAGATATATTCCAGGTCGAATAAACTGGTGAAACTAAGTAGAGAATCAATCTTCAGGATGTTATTTTCATATATATTCAATAACGTTCCAACCGGATCATACGTTTTCATCTGCAGCCAAATGGAACGACGGTGACATCAACAGACAAATGCGCCACAGGGAAATTGCATTCTGCCAAGACAGTGACTATTTCCCCTCCCATTTGGTCAAAGTTCACACCAGAAGCTCCATTCCACGTTCTACTGAATGAGGACATCTAGTGGAAGGCGTAGGAAGTGCTACCAGACCCATTTCTTATTTGGAAGTGAATAGGTGATGACTTGAAATTAGACATGTATTCAGAATTTCACTTCCTGTTTGGAAGATTGCCTGCCCTATGAGTTATGTTATACTCACAGACATTATTCAAACAGAATCTTCAGAGTGTTTTCTATCCAATAGTAATAATAATATGCATATATTAGTAATCTAGGACAGAGTAGGATGCAGTTCACTATGGGCATGCAATTCATCCAAAGTGAAAATACTGCCCCCTATCCCCAACAAGTTAAGACGGAGAATAGTATGTTCATTACCGGAGATAAATAACGAACTGCGCGCCGTCATCCACGCGTGCCACTAGAGTCAAAATGAGAGCCACCTAGAAAAACTACAAATTCTAGCTATTTTTTCAAAAACAAGCCTGAAACACTTTCAAAAGCCTGTTGACATCTAGTGGAAGCCATAGGAGCTGCAATCTGGGAGGTATTCCTTTTTCCATAGACAGGCATTTTAAATGGTGGTCACCTCAACAAAAAAACAATTCCGGATGGATTCTCATCGGGTTTTCGCCTACCATATCAGTGCTGTTATACTCACAGGCATTATGTTAACAGTTTTGGAAACTTCAGAGTGGTTTCTATCCAATACTACCAATTATATGCATATCCTAGCTTCTGGACCTGAGTAACAGGCTGTTTACTTTGGACACGTCAGTCATCCGAATTTCCAAACACTGCCCCCGGCCCTCAAGAAGCTAACTGACCTAAGACAGGGAATTTTTACGAGGATTAAATATCAAGAATTGTGAAAAACTGAGTTTGGTTAAGGTGTATGCAAACGTCCTACTTCAACTGTATCTCCCTGGCATATTACATAATATATGTAGCAGCATAGAAGACATTTTTGGAATCACCCTGTTGTGCTGCGCTCAGTTGAACAGGAAAGTGGCGTGGCGGTCCTTGTGGGCAAATTTTGTCATTTGTCTGGCATTTATGGTGCTTTCAAGACAACTGGGAACAAGGTTGAATCATGAAGTCCGTGATCTTCTAGTCGGAGCTCTAGAAAGAGGCCCTAGTTCCCGACTTGGAATCCCTAGTTGTATGACCGTTCAAAACGTATTTTCCTAGTCGGAGCTAGTTTTTTTCAGAGTTCGCCGTTGTCTTGAATGCGTCAGAAGTCATGCTGTATTGACAACATGGCCAATGTATTCAACCTTTTCTTGCCCATGGTGTTGAATGTTTATCCTTTTAAGCTTGGAAAAGCGACCCTTAAACACAGACTTGGACCACACACCCACTCCATTGAATAGCAGGCCAAACCACTCATTGTTGAATTTGCGATTTCCAACTTGTTGTGTAATGTTTATGTCCAATGGCCGATGAGCACTGATACATTTTATCTTTAATGTATTGTCATATGACAAGGATTGAAAAGGATTTGCCAGTAGATTGTTGACGTGATGCATGATGATGACTGCTTGTCTAGCTTGCTAGCTAAGATTTTGAAAGTATGATGACATGATCAGTCCAAGCAAAGCTACTGTAGATATAATGTGATTTGACATAATTTTATCTGTGGACAATGAACGTAAGCCTTCTTGGATGGGCACGTCTAATGTAACTCCATGGCAGCACCCAAAGGGCTTGAATTTTCGAGCGCTACCCATGTATTTTGCGGTGATGTACAGTGGTGCCCCTATGAGTGACACAACACTAAGCCAATCACAGCGCAGCTAGAGAACATTACCAACCCCTAGACCATGTTTGTATTCTGCATTATTAACTGATTTTTTTCCTTTTTGTTTACATTGTTTGCAAACTGATATGTGACACGTATTAATGCCAAAATATCATGCAAAACAGGCAACCCCCACAGGTGCTCCACCTGCCCTGAATGACGGGTTGCCACTGAATAAGATATATTATTAGAACTAAGTGAATGATATCTGTCAGGGGACTGGCCCCGGGGGTGAAAGAGGTGCATGTCTGAATGAATTCTGTGTGAGCTGAGTTTTTCTATCAATAACTTTATCTAGGGGTTCTGTCCACAACCGCCCGTCGATCCACAGGCACTGACAGGAGAAGCCCTTGAAAATTTTGAGAGTGTAACAGCTGGGGTGGCAGGGTAGCCTAGTGTTGGACTAGTAACCAAAAGGTTGCAAGTTCAAATCCCCAAGGTACAAATCTGTCATTCTGCGCCTGAACAGACAATCAACCCTCTGTTCCTAGGCCATCATTGAAAATAAGAATTAGTTTCTTAACTGACTTGCCAAGTTAAATAAAGGTCAAATATATTGTATATGTTGTTTAAATGGCTAAGGGCTGTTCATTGATGCCTCAAACATGATATGTGTACCTCTCGTGCTGGCTGCGCTGTGATCGTTGCTGGTGGTGTGGATGTAAATACCTAGATTGTTTTGTAAAGATTCTGTGTGATGTGAAGATATGAAAAGGAGAGAGTACTATTACCAAATATGCTGTATGAATAGTAGAGATTTGATCAAGTGACAATGGAAAGAAATATATAATAATATACAACTTGTATACCCACACCACATAGTAAGTTGTTATGTACTTGAGTGAAGACCCAAAAGCGGTTTTAACAGAAAACAGAGTTCTTTAATGAAAAACAGGAATGGCATAAATCCTCTTCCAACGTTGACAATGGAACAAAAAGAACGTAGTATAGTGCAGGATGCACCTGCCAGGCAGACTCCGACAGGATAGGACAAGGTGGAAGCAAACGAGACGACAGCTTGCTTCTGGCATCAAAAACACAAACAAGAATCAGACACTGAAAGTAGCAGGAACAGAGAGAGAAATAGAGACCTAATCAGAGGGGAAGAGAGAACAGGTGAGAAAGAGTGAATGAGCTAGTTAGGGGAGATGTAGAACAGCTGAAGAATGAGAGACAGAGAAGGTAACCTAAAAAGACCAGCAGAGAGAGACAGAGTGAAGAGAAAGGACAGGAACAGACATAACAAGACATGACAGTACCCCCACTCACCGAGCGCCTCCTGGCGCACTCGAGGAGGAAACCTGGCGGCAACGGAGGAAATCATCGATCAGCGAACGGTCCAGCACGTCCCGAGAGGGAACCCAACTCCTCTCCTCAGGACCGTACCCCTCCCAATCCACTAGGTACTGATGACCACGGCCCCGAGGGCGCATGTCCAAAATCTTACGAACCCTGTAGATGGGTGCGCCCTCGACAAGGATGGGGGGAGGGACGAGCGGGGGCGCGAAGAACGGGCTTAACACAGGAGACATGGAAGACCGGGTGAACGCGACGAAGATAGCGGGAGAAGAAGTCGCACTGCGACAGGATTAATGACCTGGGAAATACGGAACGGACCAATGAACCGCGGGGCCAACTTGCGAGAAGCTGTCTTAAGGGGAAGGTTCTGAGTGGAGAGCCATACTCTCTGACCGCAACAATATCTAGGACTCTTGGTCCTACGCTTATTAGCGGCCCTCACAGTCTGCGCCCTATTACGGCAAAGTGCCGACCTGACCCCCTTCCAGGTGCGCTCGCAACGCTGGACAAAAGCCTGAGCGGAGGGGACGCAGGACTCGGCGAGCTGAGATGAGAACAGCGGAGGCTGGTACCCGAGGCTACTCTGAAAAGGAGATAGACCGGTAGCAGACGAGGGAAGCGAGTTGTGGGCGTACTCTGCCCAGGGGAGCTGTTCTGACCAAGACGCAGGGTTACGAAAAGAAAGACTGCGTAAAATGCGACCAACAGTCTGATTGGCCCGTTCGGCTTGACCGTTAGACTGGGGATGAAAGCCGGACGAGAGACTGACGGAAGCCCCAATCAAACGGCAAAACTCCCTCCAAAATTGAGACGTGAACTGCGGGCCTCTGTCGGAAACGACGTCAGACGGAAGGCCATGAATTCGGAAAACATTCTCGATAATGATCTGAGCCGTCTCCTTAGCAGAAGGGAGCTTAGCGAGAGGAATGAAATGAGCCGCCTTAGAGAATCTATCGACAACCGTAAGAATAACTGTCTTCCCCGCTGATGAAGGCAGTCCGGTGATGAAATCTAAAGCGATGTGAGACCACGGTCGAGAGGGAATGGGAAGCGGTCTGAGACGGCCGGCAGGAGGAGAGTTCCCAGATTTAGTCTGCGCGCAGACCGAACAAGCGGCGACAAATCGACGCGCGTCACGTTCCCGAGTGGGCCACCAGAAACGCTGGCGAATGGAAGCGAGCGTACCCCGAACGCCGGGGTGGCCGGCTAACTTGGCAGAGTGGGCCCACTGAAGAACGGCCGGACGAGTAGGAACGGGAACGAACAGAAGGTTCCTAGGACAAGCTCGCGGCGACGGAGTGTGAGCGAGTGCTTGCTTTACCTGCCTCTCAATTCCCCAGACAGTCAACCCGACAACACGCCCTTCAGGGAGAATCCCTCGGGGTCGGTGGAGACCTCAGAAGAACTGAAGAGACGAGATAAAGCATCAGGCTTGGTGTTTTTTGAGCCCGGACGATAAGAAATAACAAACTCGAAACGAGCGAAAAACAGAGCCCAACGAGCCTGACGCGCATTAAGTCGTTTGGCTGAACGGATGTACTCAAGGTTCCTATGGTCAGTCCAAACGACAAAAGGAACGGTCGCCCCCTCCAACCACTGTCGCCATTCGCCTAGGGCTAAGCGGATGGCGAGCAGTTCGCGATTACCAACATCATAGTTACGTTCTGACGGCGATAAGCGATGAGAGAAAAACGCGCAAGGATGGACCTTGCCGTCAGAGAGAGAGCGCTGAGAAAGAATGGCTCCCACGCCCACCTCTGACGCGTCAACCTCAACAACAAACTGACTAGAGATGTCAGGTGTAACAAGAATAGGTGCGGATGTAAAACGATTCTTAAGAAGATCAAAAGCTCCTGGGCGGAAACGGACCACTTAAAGCACGTCTTAACAGAAGTAAGGGCTGTGAGGGGAGCTGCCACCTGACCGAAATTACGGATGAATCGACGATAGAAATTAGCGAAGCCCAGAAAGCGCTGCAGCTCGACGCGTGACTTAGGAACGGGCCAATCAATGACAGCCTGGACCTTAGCGGGATCCATCTTAATGCCCTCAGCGGAAATAACGGAACCGAGAAAAGGGACAGAGGCGGCATGAAAAGTGCACTTCTCAGCCTTCACATAAAGACAGTTCTCCAAAAGGCGCTGGAGGACGCGTCGCCGCACGTGCTGAACATGAATCGAGAGAGACGGTGAAAAAATCAGGATATCGTCCATGTAAACGAAAACAAAAATGTTCAGCATGTCTCTCAGGACGTCGTTAACTAGTGCCTGAAAGACAGCTGGAGCGTTAACGAGGCCGAAAGGAAGAACCCGGTATTCAAAGTGCCCTAACGGAGTGTTAAACGCCGTCTTCCACTCGTCCCCCTCCCTGATGCGCACGAGATGGTAGGCGTTACGAAGGTCCAATTTGGTGAAAAACCTGGCTCCCTGCAGGATCTCGAAGGCTGAAGACATAAGAGGAAGCGGATAACGATTCTTAACTGTTATGTCATTCAGCCCTCGATAATCCACGCATGGGCGCAGGGACCCGTCCTTCTTCTGAACAAAAAAAAACCCCGCTCCGGCGGGAGAGGAGGAGGAGACTATGGTACCGGCGTCGAGCGAAACCGACAAATAATCCTCGAGAGCCTTACGTTCGGGAGCCGACAGAGAGTATAATCTACCCCGGGGGGAGTAGTTCCCGGAAGGAGATCAATACTACAGTCATACGACCGGTGTGGAGGGAGAGAAGTGGCCTTGGAACGACTGAACACCGTGCGCAGATCGTGATACTCCTCCGGCACCCCTGTCAAATCGCCAGGCTCCTCCTGTGAAGAAGAGACAGAGGAAACAGGAGGGATAGCAGACATTAAACAGGTCACATGACAAGAAACATTCCAGGATAGGATAGTATTACTAGACCAATTAATAGAAGGGTTATGGCGCACTAGCCAGGGATGACCCAAAACAACAGGTGTAAAAGGTGAACGAAAAATTAAAAAATAAATGGTTTCGCTATGATTACCAGAGACAGTGAGGGTTAAAGGCAGCGTCTCACGCTGAATCTTGGGGAGAGAACTACCATCTAAAGCGAACAAGGCCGTGGGCTCCCTAACTGTCTGAGAGGAATGTCATGTTCCCGAGCCCAGGTCTCGTCCATAAAACAGCCCTCCGCCCCAGAGTCTATCAAGGCACTGCAGGAAGCAGATGAACCGGGCCAGCGGAGATGGACCGGAAAGGTAGTGCGTGATCCAGAAGGAGAGGCCTGAGTAGTTGCGCTCACCAGTAGCCCTCCCCTTACTGATGAGCTCTGGCTTTTACTGGACATGAGGTGACAAAATGACCAGCGGAGCCGCAGTAGAGACAGAGGCGATTGGTGATTCTCCGTTCCTTCTCCTTGGCCGAGATGCGGATACCCCCCAGCTGCATAGGCTCAGCATCCGAGCCGGCGGAGGAGGGTGGCAGTGATGCGGCAGGTGGCAGTGATGTGGAGAGGGGAGCAACGGAGAACGCGAGCTCCTTTCCACGAGCTCGGCGACGAAGATCAAACCGTCGCTCTATGCGAATAGCGAGGGCTATTAAGGAGTCCAGACTGGAAGGAACCTCCCGGGAGAGGATCTCATCCTTAACCTCGACGAGGAGACCCTCCAGAAAACGAGCGAGCAAAGCCGGCTCGTTCCAGTCACTAGAGGCAGCGAGAGTGCGAAACTCAATAGAATAATCCGTTATGGATCGATTCCCCTGACATAGGGAAGACAGGGCCCTGGAAGCCTCCTCCCCAAAAACAGAACGGTCAAAAACCCGTATCATCTCCTCCTTAAAGTCCTGAAACTGGTTAATACACTCGGCCCTCGCCTCCCAGATTGCCGTGCCCCACTCACGCGCCTGTCCGGTAAGGAGAGAAATGACGTAGGCGATGCGGGCTGCGCTCCTGGAGTAAGTGTTGGGCTGGAGAGAGAACACCACATCACACTGAGTGAGGAATGAGCGGCACTCAGTGGGCTCCCCAGAGTAACAGGGCGGGTTGTTGATCCTGGGCTCCGGAGACTCGGAAACCCTGGAAGTGGGCGGTGGATCGAGGTGGAGTTGGTGAACCTGTCTTGTGAGGTCGGAGACTTGGACGGCCAGGGTCTCAACGGCATGTCGAGCAGCAGACAATTCCTCCTCGTGTCTGCCTAGCATCGCTCCCTGGATCTCGACGGCGGAGTGAAAAGGGTCCGGAGCCGCTGGGTCCATTCTTGGTCTGATTCTTCTGTTATGTACTTGAGTGAAGACCCAAAAGCGGTTTTAACAGAAAACAGAGTTCTTTAATGAAAAACAGGAATGGCATAAATCCTCTTCCAACGTTGACAATGGAACAAAAAGAACGTAGTATAGTGCAGGATGCACCTGCCAGGCAGACTCCGACAGGATAGGACAAGGTGGAAGCAAACGAGACGACAGCTTGCTTCTGGCATCAAAAACACAAACAAGAATCAGACACTGAAAGTAGCAGGAACAGAGAGAGAAATAGAGACCTAATCAGAGGGGGAAGAGAGAACAGGTGAGAAAGAGTGAATGAGCTAGTTAGGGGAGATGTAGAACAGCTGAAGAATGAGAGACAGAGAAGGTAACCTAAAAAGACCAGCAGAGAGAGACAGAGTGGACAGGAACAGACATAACAAGACATGACAGTAAGTGGTGTAGAAAGTATTCTGAGAAATGTTCAGTCCCTTCATGGATCATTTGATAAAAGATAGTGTTAACGCATTGTATGAAAATTAATGAATGGAAATCTAAATGGTCTGGGAAATAAAGTCTCAGACAAAGATTGGCACATATCCACTTTTGGTAAAAGTACAGGACCTGACTTACCTCAAACCAATAACACCATAAATGCTTATGGGATTTCCTTCACCCCACCACATTTTGAAACAAAACCCATGCCCTGTTAATGAAATAGAACCAATGAATGTTGAACATGTAGAGACTTGTTAACTAAACTTAAAGATGGTGGTGGCTTAGGTGAGAGATAAAAAAAACATTATCACATTAACATAAGTATTCAGACCCTTTACTCAGTACTTTGTTGAAGCACCTTTGGCAGAAATTACAGCCTCGAGCTTGGCACACCTGTATTTGGAGAGTTTATCCCATTCTTCACTGCAGAACCTTTCGGGCTCTGTCAGCTTAGCTGGGGAGCGTTGCTGCACAGCTATTTTCAGGTCCCTTCAGAGATGTTCGATCAGGTTCAAGTCTGGGCTCCGACTCAAGGACATTCAGAGACTTGTTCCGAAGCCACTCCTGGATTGTCTTGGCTGTGTGCTTAGGGTTGTTGTCCTGTTGGAAGGTGAACCGTCACCCCAGTCTGAGATCTTAAGCACTGGAGTTTTCATCAAGGATCTCTCTGTACTTTGCTCCATTCATCTTTGCCTCAATCCCTGCCACTGAAAAACATCTCCAAAGCAGGAAGCTGCCACCACCATGCTTCATCGTAGGAATGGTGCTAGGTTTCCTCCAGATGTGATGCTTGGCATTCAGGCCAAAGAGTTCAATTTTGGTTTCATCTGACCAGAGAATCTTGTTTCTCATGGTCTGAGAGTCTGGCCACTCCACCATAAAGGCCCGATTGGTGGAGTCCTGCAGAGATTGTGGTCCTTCTGGAAGATCCTCCCATCTCCACAGAGTAACTTTAGAGCTCTTTCAGAGTGACCATCGGTTTCTTGGTCATCTCCCTGACCAATGCCCTTCTCCCCAGATCTAGGAAGAGCCTTGGTGGTTCCAAACTTCTTCCATTTAAGAATGACAGAGGCCACTGTGTTCTTGGGGACCTTCAATACTGCAGAAATGTTTTGGTACCCTTCCTCAGATCCGAGCCACAACACAATCCTGTCTCGAAGCTCTACGGACAATTCCTTCGACCTCATAGCTTGGTTTTTGCTCAGACATTCACAGTCAAATGCGGGACCTTATATAGACAGGTGTTTGCCTTTCCAAATCATGTCCAATATTTGGAAAGGCACACACCTGAAACATCTCAAGAATGATCAATGATCAATGGAAGAATGATCAATGGAAACAGGATGCACCTGAGCTCAATTTCGAGTCTCAATCAGTAATGTTTTCTTTATCTAAAAACCTGATTTCTCTTTGTCATTATGGGGTATTGTGTGTAGATTGCTGAATTATAACTTGTTTAATCCATTTTAGAATAAGGCTGTAACATAACAAAATGTGGAAAAAGTCAAAGGGTCTGAATACTTTCCGACAGCACTGTATGTGTAACTGTATGAAGCGAGGGTCTTGAGTTAAAAAATTCTACTGCAATGGTTTTATAGGTAAAAGCTATAGAAACAATGTGAGTCTACAGATCCCTTGTGTGTATTTTAGATGGTCCAACCCAGAGTAAAAGGGTTTGAAAGGATGAAATGTCTGGTTTTATGTGTTGATTTCACTAACTTTAATAGAAGTATAGAACCCCCTTTTAATAGAAGCTATAATCTCATGCTTACCTTAAAATCGTATGACAACTATCAGATTGATAAGAGAAGGGTATGTGAAGTAAAATTGTATATTTGTGCTTTTCTATTCACCAATTCGACTGGGTTCATGCAAGTGACTGATTGATTGTGCCTGGGAGGAATCCTCACTATCAGTATAAGCAATTTGGCAGTATGCACAGAATATTATAATATCTGAGAAGTGAAAGGGGTATCTCAGTTTCAAGGTTTCAGCTTGGAGAGAAGAAGACTCGTAAGGTATTGGTCAGTCAAATGCATTAACAAAACGTTAATGATGAATAAATGATGAATAATGAATCATGTAAATCATGCAAATATAACTTGTCTGTGTAAGCAGTATGTAAGAGAACTAACGGGACTGCCCCGGAGGAGCTCCAGACCGACGTGCACTATGGTGCATTGAGTTGGTTGGAACCTTTCCAGTTAACAGAAAATAATGATTCATTTAATATTGAGCTGTCCCTGGTGGAAAATTTCCACGACAAGCATTATTGAGGTCGGGCACTGATGTTGGCCGATTAGGCCTGGCTCGCAGTTGGCGTTGCGCATGGTGATCTTAGGCTTGTGTATGGCTGCTTGGTCATGGAAACACATTTCATGAAGCTCCCGACGATGTTGTTGTGCTGACGTTGCTTTCAGAGGAAGTTTGGAACTCGGTAGTGAGTATTGCAACCGAGGACAGACAATTTTTACACGCTACTCGCTTCAGCACTCGGCGATCCCGTTCTGTGAGCATGTGTGGCCTACCACTTTGACATTTTCACTTCACAATAACAGCACTTACAATTGACCCGGGCAGCTCTAGTAGGGCAGACATTTGATGAACTCACTTGTTGGAAAGGTGGCATCCTATGACATTGCCACGTTGAAAGTAACTGAGGTCTTCAGTAAGGCCATTCTACTGCCAATGTTTTTCTCTGGAGATTGCACGGCTGTGTGCCCGATTTTATACACCTGTCAGCAACCGGTGTGCTGAAATAACCGAATCTACATATTTGAATGGGTGTTCACATACTTTTGTAAATATAGTGTATATTTGTACAGTAGAGATCATGTTTTAAGATTCACACAGTCTCATTTGTTAAATTTTGTCAGTGTTAGACTGTTGTAAAGTTTTAAAATTTTAATGGTCTTCAATAAACTTGAATGTTAACTGTGTAACTGACCCTTTTTATAGTTTGTTTGTTGAAGGCTATGCGAAGTGGATAGCGGATGACGCTGAATTGCTGTGGGTGAAAAATGGCGGACGGAAGACAGGGTGGTGCGGCAGGTGCCGCTTCTCATACCAATGCTGTTATTTTGTCAAAAACATCAGGTGTACGCCGACCCCAGCTAAGTAACTCATGTAAAGATTTAAAACACAATGATGTGTTTTATCTCCAGTACTTTGCCATTATTGTCAGTTATGTAGCTGCTCTACTGATAATCTCAGTGTGTCCTTGCTGGGATGACACAATCAATCTACTGTTGGGGAATCAACCAACATCCCAGACAAACACATTGGTTCACCATTCCACGGGAGCGGACAGTACACAGCATACCATAATGTTCTGAATAATGGCCAAGTCTACCTCGCTCCCTATTCCACTGAACCGCTTAGGCGTAACAAACACAAGTCCAATATTTATCGGAAACTGTTAAACTACCTGTTCACTACCCTCCTGCTCTCCGAGGATATGCAACTCAATCCTGGGCCTAACATCACCGAGCCAGCCTCAACCCTGGGCCTAACATCACCGAGCCAGCCTCAACCCTGGGCCTAACATCACCGAGCCAGCCTCAACCCTGGGCCTAACATCACCGAGCCAGCCTCAACCTTGGGCCCATCACCGAGCCAGCCTCAACCCTGGGCCTAACATCACCGAGCCAGCCTCAACCCTGGGCCTAACATCACCGCCTCAGGGCAGCCTCAACCCTGGGCCTAACATCACCGAGCCAGCCTCAACCCTGGGCCTAACATCACTGAGCCAGCCTCAACCCTGGGCCTAACATCACTGAGCCAGCCTCAACCATGGGCCTAACATCACCGAGCCAGCCTCAACCACTGAGCCAGCCTCAACCCTGGGCCTAACATCACCGAGTCAGCCTCAACTCTGGGCCTAACATCACCCAGCCTCAACCCTGGGCCTAACATCACCAAGCCAGCCTGGGCCTAACATCACCGAGCCAGCCTCAACCCTGGGCCTAACATCACTGAGCCAGCATCACCGAGCCAGCCTCAACCCTGGGCCTAACATCACCGAGCCAGCGATACTCACTGGGTGGAAAGCAGTGGGTGGCCTCATCCACTGATCGAGCCAAGTGGGTGAGTGCTGTGGTCCCATGGTTTCTCTCGACTCACCCGGCTCCAGGATAGATTTTGACTCTTCAAACAAACCCACACCCAAGTCGCTACGATCCCTGACTCTGCTTCTGGTACGCAAGCTGTTTTAATTAGTTCCCCGCATCCAGTGCAGGCGGGAGGGATTGTTAATTGCGCTACATCCTAAACCCAGCCATCAGAAAACACAGAAAATGTAACTTTTTTCAATATGTCAATCCCTCTCGAGTCATCTGGTACCCACGAGCTAAGCCCAAGGGACTACTAGGGGGGCACTTGAACATTCGTAGTGTCATTCCAAAAAGTGATCAAATTCAACATCTACTCACAGACTCCAACCTTGACTTCCTCTGCCTCTCAGAGACATGGCTCCATAAAAACTCTCCATCTGCTGCTTTGATTGTGCCTGGCTACAATGTTCTCAGGAGAGACAGGATAGAAGGAAGAGGAGGGGGTGTGATGATTTACATTACAGGACATATCCGATGTAAACAAATTGAGTGGTCATGTGATAATGAACTAGAATGTATTGGCCTGAACGTTACACTGTCTCCCCAAATGTCTTTTACCCTTATTGGGATGTATAGGCCACCTTCCACCAAAAGTGTGTTTTTTGATCAGTTTAATAACATGCTTAGGGAATGTGACTTTGGGAAAGAGGTCATCTTAATGGGAGATTTTAGTATTAATTATGAGGACAAGTCTTGTCGGAAAACCCTCAAATGGATCACTAATACCTTTGACCTTACACAGCTAGTTAAAGGACCAATCAGGGTGACTTGTTGCTCTAAAACACAGATTGATTTGGTGTTCAGTAATAAACCAGAGAGAGTGACTAAATCATTCAATATGGTTACTGGGCTATCTGATCATAATCTGACACTTATAGCCAGAAAGCTGTCTAAGAGCAGGTTTAACCTCTCTACTGTTAGAAAGCCGGATCAACTAAGAATACCTAAGAGTGAATTAAACTATTTTGAAAACGCAATTATGGGAATTAACTGATCTCTTGTCCTATACAGACGTGGAAGCTGATAGTCAGGTTTTTCTATCCACAATCCAGACTACAATAAATGGTTTCCTAAATAAAATAAAATCCAAACCATCCAAAAAAGCACTTTTCCTTGGCTGAATGGAGAAATCTGGAAATTGATGAAAGAACGAGATTATGCTCTAAAAATAGCCCTAAGATCCAAATTGGAGCATGACAGACGTAGGTTTACCATGTTGAGAAATAAAGTGATGAAAGAAATCAGACGGGCCAAGGCAAACATTTTTATTAACATAAATTGATCTGGGAGAATGTAAAAAAGTTAACAGGGAAAGACCACAGTAACACTGCAAAAAGACTAGAAATCATGGTGAATAACAATCTAACACAGGATGCAGTCGAAATAGCAATAACCTTCAATTCATACTTTATTGACTCTGTCAGGGTACTGACACAGAACCCCTCCACTGGTTTCTTGAGCTCAGTGCTAGTGAATGACTCTCAACCTGTCTTCATCATAAGGGAGGTTTCTGAGTCAAAGGTGAACAAGGTGATTAGCTCACTAAAGAACTCTAAAGCCAAATATGTGTTTGGGCTGGACTCTACCTTTCTTAAAAACTACAAAGAGACACTTATTGGCCCCATTACTAAGGTCACCAACACATCTATTGGTCTCTGGGTGTTGCCAAGGGTGACCGTGCTGAGGTAAGTAACTACAGGCCCATTAGTATACTACCTGTGGTGTCAAAGGTTGTTGAAAAGTGTGTAGCAGAACAACTGATTGCCCACCTCAAAAACAGCCCCGTCACATTACACTCCATGCAGTTTGGCTTCAGAGCGAAACACTCCACAGAAACGGCCAACTGCTTTCTTCTGGAAAATGTGAAGTCCAAGATGGACAAAGGGGGAGTTGTTGGGGCTGTGTTTCTGGACCTAAGGAAGGCTTTTGATACCGTTAACCATGAGTTTCTCATTATAAATTTATCCAAGTTAAACTTTTCCCCCCGATGCCTTGAGATGGATGAAATCATACCTTGAAGGCAGAACTCAGTTTGTCAGAGTGAGCAATGAGCTGTCGCCCATTCTTAGATATGATGTGGGCGTGCCCCAAGGGTCAATACTGGTGCCCCTCCCGTTCAGCCTGTACATTAATGATCTGCCCTCTGTCTGTACTGGGTCTGAAGTTCAAATGAATGCAGATGATACAGTGATATATGTGCATGCAAAGAGCAAACAACAAGCTGCACAAGAACTCACTACTGTAATGGTCCAGGTTACAAAGTGTTTGCATCTCAATGTGAAATAAAACTTGTTTGCATGTTCTTCACAAAGAGGGCAACAGATGCTACTGAGCCAGATGTCTATGTGTCAGGGGAGAAGCTCCAGGTGGTATCTGATTTTAAGTGTCTTGGCATCATACTTGATTCCAACCTCTCTTTTAAAAAGCATGTGAAAAAGGTAATTCAAATAACCAAATTCAACCGAGCTAATTTCCGATTTATACGACATTGTTTGACTACAGAGGTTATAAAACTGTACTTCAAATCTATGATACTCCCCCACTTAACATACTGCTTGACAAGTTGGGCCTAAGCTTGCTGTACAACATTAAAACCTATTCAGTCTCTACAAATAGGCTCTCAAAGTGCTTGATAGGAAGCCCAATAGCCATCATCACTGTTACATCCTCAGAAAGCATGAGCTCCTGAGTTGGGGAAATCTTGTGCAATACACCGACGCATGTCTTCTATTCAAGATCCTAAATGGCCTGGCTCCCCCTCCACTCAGTATTTTTGTTAAACAGAAAACCCAAACATATGGCAGCAGATCCACAAGGTCTGCCATGAGAGGTGAGTATAGTTCCCTTAAGGAAAAGCACCTTTAGTAAATCCGCTTTCTCTGTGAGAGCTTCCCATGTCTGGAATACACTGCCATCAGACACACATAACTGCACCACATATCACACTTTCACAAAATGCATGAAGACATGGCTAAAGGTCATTCAGATTTGTGAACATAATCCCTAGCTGTGTATTGCCCCTTTCCATGTTGTCTGTAGCTTGTGAATTGTGGAAACACTTTGTTGCTTTTATGAATTTTGTCTTGCTGCTTTTTGTTCTTTGCTGCTCTGTCTGTATGCAACGTGTTGCTTGTCCTATGTTGCACTGTGTGTGCTCACTGCTCAGTGATTATCTACAGTTGGGCAAAACAGTATTTAGTCAGAATCAAATCAAATTTATTTATATAGCCCTTCGTACATCAGCTGATATCTCAAAGTGCTGTACAGAAACCCAGCCTAAAACCCCAAACAGCAAGCAATGCAGGTGTAGAAGCCATCAATTGTGCAAGTTCTCCCACTTAAAAAGATGAGGCCTGTAATTTTCATCATAGGTACACTTCAACTATGAAAGACAAAATGAGAAAAAAAATCCAGAAAATCACATTGAAGGATTTTTAATGAATTGATTTGCAAATTATGGTGGAAAATAAGTATTTGGTCAATAACAAAAGTTTATCTCAATACTTTGTTATATACCCTTTGTTGGCAATGACAGAGGTCAAACGTTTTCTGTAAGTCTTCACAAGGTTTTCATACACTGTTGCTGGTATTTTGGCCCATTCCTCCATGCAGATCTCCTCTAGAGCAGTGATGTTTTGGGGCTGTTGCTGGGCAACACGGACTTTCAACTCCCTCCAAAGATTTTCTATGGGGTTGAGATCTGGAGACTGGCTAGGCCACTCCAGGACCTTGAAATGCTTCTTACAAAGCCACTCCTTCGTTGCCCGGGCGGTGTGTTTGGGATCATTTTCATGCTGAAAGACCCAGCCACGTTTCATCTTCAATGCCCTTGCTGATGGAAGGAGGTTTTCACTCAACATCTCACGATACATGGCCCCATTCATTCTTTCCTTTACATGGATCAGTCGTCCTGGTCCCTTTGCAGAAAAACAGCCCCAAAGTATGATGTTTCCACCCCCATGTTTCACAGTAGGTATGGTGTTCTTTGGATGCAACTCAGCATTCTTTGTCCTCCAAACACAACGAGTTGAGTTTTTACCAAAAAGTTAAATTTTGGTTTCATCTGACTATATGACATTCTCCCAATCTTCTTCTGGATCATCCAACTGCTCTCTAGCAAACTTGTACTGGACATGTACTGGCTTAAGCAGGGGGACACGTCTCGCACTGCAGGATTTGAGTCCCTGGCGGCGTAGTGTATTACTGATGGTAAGCTTTGTTACTTTGGTCCCAGCTCTCTACAGATCATTCACTAGGTCCCCCCGTGTGGTTCTGGGATTTTTGCTCACCGTTCTTTTGTTCATTTTGACCCCACGGGGTGAGATCTTGCGTGGAGCCCCAGATCGAGGGAGATTATCAGTGGTATTGTATGTCTTCCATTTCCTAATAATTGCTCCCACAGTTGATTTCTTCAAACCAAGCTGCTTACCTATTGCAGATTCAGTCTTCCCAGCCTGGTGCAGGTCTACAATTTTGTTTATGGTGTCCTTTGACAGCTCTTTGGTCTTGGCCATAGTGGAGTTTGGAGTGTGACTGTTTGAGGTTGTGGACAGGTGTCTTTTATACTGATAACAAGTTCAAACAGGTGCCATTAATACAGGTAACGAGTGGAGGACAGAGGAGCCTCTTAAAGAAGTAGTTACAGGTCTGTGAGATCCAGAAATCTTGCTTGTTTGTAGGTGACCATATACTTATTTTCCACTATAATTTGCAAATAAATTCATTTTTTTTCTCATTTTGTCTGTCATAGTTGAAGTGTACCTATGATGTAAATTACAGGCATCTCATCTTTTTAAGTGGGAGAACTTGCACAATTGGTGGCTGACTAAATACTTTTTTGCCCCACTGTATATTGTAATTGTTTTTAATAACCTGCCCAGGGACTGCGGTTGAAAATTAGCCGGCTGGCTAAAACCGGCACTTTTACTGAAACGTTGATTAATGTGCACTGTCCCTGTAAAAATAAAAAATAAACTCAAACTCAAGTAAAAAAATAAGTTTTTCCTCGATTACAGTTTGTGGACAGTGTGGGAACTGACCAATGGCAGGTACAAATGGGCGTTGATATCGAGAAACGCCCCAATTAACTGTCTGCAATTACACCTTATTGCAATATCATGGTCAATATCACAGTTTTTGGCAAGTTCACAGGACTAAATGAGAAGGGGTCCCTTTTCAGGAAACACCCCCTGGACATTTGCCCCATTCAAACCCTTCTGTCCTGCTCCAGGTTGGATGAAAGACCTGTACGTCAGAAAATATATTTCCACTGACAGGAAAAGTCTCAATTCAATAATTAATAAATGCAGAATAATCACGAGTCAAACACAGCTGTGTGTGATCCATGCATAGACCGTATGGATCCGTGTCAGCCAATATTGTTTTTTAAATATTGCTCAGAAATGTATGTTTCAGAGATTCACCATAGAATGCAGCAAACAAAGATCACAAAATATAAGCTGGAACACTACATGAGACAACAATCATGAATTAAGGTCAGTAAAATGGTATGATGCCAAGCAATTTATTGGACACTGATCGATTTGATGTCTGACCGACAGAAACCCACCAAAGGCCTTAGCTTACATTGTTCAATGGGCCAGGATGTTGGAGTTACATTAAAGGAAATGAGATAATGTGTACATGGTACATGGTTTAAAGAGAACGGGAGTAAATCAGGCTTGAAAAAGTCCAAGGAAGAAAACATGCTCATGAATAGAAAGATTGATGAAAATAAAACTTAACTTTGCTCTGTGGGTGGAGAAGAAGGGTCAAAATCTTACATCTGTATTAACTACACAACATTCAAGTCATTTTTCTGAAATAAGGACTGGTTTCTTCATCGTCTCATAATCAGGATTTCCATAGTCAATAGTTTAAAAGATTTCATATTTCATCAACAACAACAAAAAAGTGACTAATGCAAGCATACTCTCACATGTTTACACAAACACACTCAACATGCACTCCCAGAATCCAAGGACTTTAAGGCAAGAGTTTCCATTCAGGAAAAATACGAATAAAAAGTTTGCCCTCTCCACTTTGTTTTCCTTCCTTATACATAGCTCCCTCCTCTGCATTTGTGGCCCCCAGTCTTTGTCCTCACCCTTCTTAAAAAGGCTCACACACACACACACCACAGAGCGGGTGAGATGTGAGCTGAGAAGAGGGGGGGTGGAGCAACGACCAGCAGAGAAGGCATTCTAAAAAGAGGAAGTGGAGCTGCTGAGGCTGGCGCCGATGGCGAATCACCATAGCCGATGTTGATGGAGGTTTCGACTGAGGACGGACCGGACATCTGAGGTGAACCTGGGATTGAGACGAAGAGGGAAGAGAAACTGGAGCATTACTATGGAAAACAACAGACTAATGAGTTATCACTAGTCTTGGCCACTCATCACAGGTGTAATATCTTTGAGACATACCTCAGGGCGTCTAGCATGGGTAGCAGGTTAAGAAGAGCTGTGTCGCTTGGGTCGCTGAACCACGATTTGATGGGTATTGCATTGTCTGTGAGGTGAACACACAGATGTTTGACAAGAGGATAAGGAGACAGGACAGATTCACGATGACAGAAGAAAAGCCCATTTTGAAACTTAGTTTGGAATAAGTGTGGTAGATAGGAATATTTCTAAAGTGTATTTGGCTGTGTGAGTTGTAGCACAGAGCCTTGTATTCACACACCTTGACTTTTTACACATTGTTATGTTACAAAGTGGGATGTCAACTTATGTCAAAGTGAAAGAAATTCTAGAATTTTTTACATTTATTAAAAATAAAACACAAATATACAATACATATACAAAGGTATGTGGACACCCCTTCAAATTAGTGGATTCGGCTATTTCAGACATCCGTTTCTGACAGTTGGATAAAATAGAGCTCACAGCCATACAATCTCCATAGACAAACATTGGCAGTAGAATGGCCTTACTGAAGAACTCAGTGCCTTTCAACGTGGCACCATGATGGATTCCAACAAGTCAGTTCGTCAAATGTCAGCCCTTCTAGAGCTGCCCCGGTCAACTGTAAGTGGTAGGCAACACAAGCTCATAGAACAGGACTATTGAGTGCAGAAGCGTGTAGCGTGTAAAAATCGTCTGTCCTCGGTTGCAACACTCACTACAGAGTTCCAAACTGCTTCTGGAAGCAACGTCAGCACAATAACTGTTCGTCAGGAGCTTCATGAAATGGGTTTCCATGGCCGAGCAGCCGCACACAAGACTAAGATCACCATGTGCAATGCCAAGTGTCACCTGGACTGGTGTAAAGCTCGTCGCCATTGGACTCTGGAGAAGTGGAAATACGTTCTCTGGAGTGATGAATCACGCTTCACCATCTGGCAGTCCGACAGGAGAACGCTACCTGCCAAGATACATAGTGCCAACTGTAAAGTTTGGTGGAGGAATAATGGTCTGGGGCTGTTTTTCATGGTTCGGGCTAGGCCCCTTACTTCCAGTGAAGGGAAATCTTAACGATACCACATACAATGGCATTCTAGATGACTCTGTGCTTCCAACTTTGAAGGCAACAGTTTGGGGAAACCCTTTCCTGTTTCAGCATGACAACATCCCCGTGCACAAAGCGAGGTCCATACAGAAATGGATTGTCGAGATCAGTGTGGAAGAACTTGACTGGCCTGCACAGCGACCTGACCTCAACTGTACCCACACCTTTTTTGGGGATGAATTGGAATGCTGACAGAGCCAGACCTAATCACCCAAAATCACTTTTGGCAGCAATTACAGCTGTGATTGTTTTGGGGTAAGTTTCTAAGAGCTTTGCATACCTGGATTGTACAATATTTGCACATGATTATTTGTTAAATTCTTCAAGCTCTGTCAAGTTGGCAAGTTTTCAAGTCTTGCCATAGATTTTCAAGACGATTTAAGTCAAAATTGTAACTAGACCACTAAGGAACGTTGCATTTCGTCTTTTTGATCCATCCTCACTTTTCCCCGATCACAGCCATTAAACTCGGGTTTTAAAATCACCATTGGCCTCATGGTGAAATCCCTGAGCGGTTTCCTTCCTCTCTGTCAACTGAGTTAAGAAGGACGCCTGTATCTTTGTAGTGACTGGGTGTATTGATACACCATCCAAAGCGCAATTGATCACTTCACCATGCTCAAAGGGATATTCAATATTTTTTTAGTTTCACCCATCTACCAATAGGTGCCATTATTTGTGAGGCATTGGAAACCCTCCCTGATCTTTGTGGTTGAATCTGTGCTTGAAATATACTTCTTGACTGAGGGACCGTACAGATAATTGTATGTGTGGGGTACAGAGATGAGGTAGTCCTTCAAAAATAATGTTAAACACTATTATTATACACAGAGTCCATGCAACTTGTTAATCAAATGTTTACTCCTGAACTTATTTAGGCTTGCCATAACAAATGGGTTGAATACTTACTGCCTCAAGACATTTCAGCTTTTCATTTGTTATTCATGTGTAAACATTTCAAAAAGCACAATTCCACTTTGAGATTAAGTGGTACTTTGTCTAGATCATTGACACAAAATCAAAATGTAATCTATTTCAAATTCAGGCTGTAACAACAATGTGGGAAAGGTCAAGGGGTTTGAATACTTTCTGAAGGCACTGTAGTAAATATAACATCATAGCATTTGCTTACCAGGGTGACTGCGGTAGGCCCCAGGCGAGTTGTCCAGGATGACTACACTAGATAGATCGTTGTGCACCACAGAAAGATCTTTAATATAACTACCCAGATCCAATGTACAGTGCTAGACAGAGAAAAGAGGAATAAACGAGAGTTGTATATGTTGCTAATGAGTGACAAGTCTAACTGTACATCCTTTCTAGAGAGAACCTCTACATCAGGTGTGTCAAACAAATGTTGAAATGTTGCCCCGCAGACCACATTCGGTCTTCATAGTCCTCTATCCATTGCGTTTGAAATTTTCGATGCTGATGACTGTTATCAAGCTGGACAGAGTGAAGAGACTATAAATGTAGGTCCAATATAATTTCTACAGTTTCGATTTGGTTTTAGTCATTTCAATGTTGATTGACTTGAGTTTTTTAAAAATCAAATCACCCGCAGGTCGGATTGAATGGGCTTGCGGGCGGTATCTGGCGCGGGCCGTATATTTGGCATCCCTGCTCTAAATAATGACAAATAGATATTCAGGGCCAGTTCCCTGGACACAGAATTAAAGGTGCTTAGTCTCGGACTAAGGTTAACCTGTGTCCAGGAAACCAGCCTTTAGAGTAGAAGACTGAGCAGGGTGCATAACTGTACAGAGATGAAGTGAACCCGTGTCAGTAGGTTTGTTTACCTGTCTGTAGTATCTTCGTTTCAGGATGTCCCTGTCCTTGTCTAGCTTGTCAGACACAGCTGAGCCATAGATTTCCATACTGGCCGTGAAAACGACCAGCTCATACCACTGACTTACCTAAGAGAGAAACAAACAGGCACACAAACAAACAGGCAAGAGAAAACCACCAGACAAATGTGTTCAAAATAAGTACAAGCGATTAATCAATTGCAAATTAATGAACTGTAGTCTACAACCCCAGTTGATAATTGATGCTAGCTCAATGCACTTTTCACACATTTATCCTCATCCCCAAGAGCTACGGTAGAGAGAATAAACAACACAAGACTTAGAATTTCCTGAGCCTCTTGAAAACCTACAAACACATGGAACTAATTTACATAGACAATTAATCCTCAATTTACAATATATATATATAAGTCGGTTAAGAACAAATTCTTATTTACAATCACGGCCTACACTGGCCAAACCCAGACGACGCTGGGCCAATTGTGCGTCGCCCTATGAGACTCACAATCACGGTCGATTGTGATACAGGATATAAGAATAATTATTTGAATATTGACACAAAAGGCACAATCACTCACCACTTCTAAGAAGAAGTCCACATGCGGTCTTTTATGTACAAAAAACCTGACAGGATGTTTGTCGATCACCACCTTCACAAGAGAGAGAAATAAATAAATAATGAGGGAGAAAGAGAATAAGAGCAGGAAAGGTTAGGAAACATATCCCTGGGGTTAATGAGTCAACGATGAGTATTAGTCAGTCTGGTGTGTGTGTGTTGACAAGGTGATGTTACTAAATCAGTCAGACAGTAAACGTATAGACCATTACCTTTAGAATGAAGTCTGGGGGAGTTCCTGGTCTCACTGTGGGTCTCATCACCCCGTCATGGTGGGAGTGAATTAGGGTCTCGTCAAGGTCCAGCACCAGAATCTTCCTCTTAACTGCATCTGATGAGCAAGAGCGCAATCACTTTCAACACCAGAGAGAAAAACTAAGTAACCTCAAATGTATCAGTTTCTGCCTAAGCCATAAATCCCTGGTTTCATTGCTTGGTCCCAGATCTGTTTCTTCCCTCACACCAACTCTTACTGTCAATGTCATGACAATCACGATAGCGACATTAACAGTTGTCAAGACGGCACAAAAAGATCTGGGACAAGGCTAAGAACCTTTGACCTTCTTATGAGACATTATTAGTTTGTGGTTGCCATGGCACCATGAAGTAGACAAGACAGAGCTCCTCTAAAGATGTTTTATATTTTATTGTTTGTGTTTTCTTTATTGGATTTTATATTGGATTTTGTTAGCCTAATAAGTTTTGATTATTTATATACCGATTCAACGGTGTTATGACACCGGCAAGGGTTTGTTTTGCCCAAAGGCTAACTAGCTTTCATTTGATTTGAAACTTGGAGATAGCATAGGCTTGGAAATCAAAGAGGCTTGTTGTAGTGGATCTCTCACTCCAAGAGGACTATCCCAATAATTGGCGCCCTATAGAAATCTAGAGGATGCCGGCTTCACACAGGTGGGTGCAACATGTTGTTTGAGGAGTATCTACCCACTGAGTCTGCAGAGAAGCTGGGGATTGCAAGGGCTAGCCTGATGATCCGGAACATTCTTACTTACTTTTTTCATCTAAACTACATTAAAAAATATTTGTATTTCACCTTTATTTAACTAGGCAAGTCGGTTAAGAACAAATTCTTATTTACAATGACGGCCTACCCCAGCCAAACACGGACGACGCTGAGCCAATTGTGTGCCGCCCTACGGAACTCCCAGTCACAGCCGGATGTGACTTTTTGTTTTTAAGCATCTTTGAGATTATCTGTATAATGAAAAGCTCTATATAAAATAAATATATTATTATTATTATAGCATTGTCGAAAATAAACAGGATACTTACTGAGTCGGTTTATGAACACAGGCGACAGAGGTAATGTGTCATAACGCACTGTTTGGTACTGGATTACCTGCACAGGAAGAGATGAGCAACTGTCAAAATTGAGAACCTGAAGAATGACAAATTCCAAAAAGTTCTTCTTATAAACACAATAAGGTTAGGCCATTTGTTAGATGCATTGTAGAGCAATAGCAGTGTGCCGGAGTTGTCAAAAATTGATTTTTTTACTATGCACCTGGAATTACATAAGACTTCAATGGGTTCCAGACATATGTGAAATTACGTTCCAATGACACCAACACAGTTTGGCACTGCTCTATTTCTTTCAAATAATCCTCCAACATAGATACATGCAGTGGTTCTCCTCCAGGAATCACACTTCAATTTGCCCTCTGCACCAGGGCTATATTTAACACACATACGCAAGCACACATGTACACACATCCTCAGCTGTCCAGAACTGTCAAACAGACGCAACAGGGTAGTTTCAAGGCAGGCAGCCTTGTGAGACCTTTGTGCACACACACACACACAGAGAGAGTAGGATACTTTCGCTTGTACTGTAGAGCTGATAAAAACAAAAAACCTGCTCAGTCACCACGCTTTATTGACAGAATGTCCAGCGTACCATGCTGTGTGAATACGGTGTGAAGTCAGTAGTATGCAACCTTCTCCTTTTCCTACTACAGTGGATTGGTTCGGTTCTGCAGCAAAAAGTTGTTATAGGACCAGCTGAACAATGGAGTGAGTGGCTAATAGGGCTTAACACACTGATTATAGTTGGCTGGTTGAAGAAAATACCCCACTTAGTCAAGTGGTTACATAAAATGGGGAAAGGTCATCCAAATGTGTTGTTTGTCTGAAGAGCCATTATCCCATCTGAACAGATGGGACGCTCTAGGTTACACTACAGTGAGTCAACAGAGAAGAAATATACAACCATCTATCCAGCAAGGATTTCTACTAGGCAATTTTTTATTTTACCTTTATTTAACTAGGCAAGTCAGTTAAGAACAAATTCTTATTTTCAATGATGGCCTAGGAACAGTGGTTTAACTGCCTGTTCAGGGGCAGAACGACAGATTTGCACCATGTCAGGTTGGGGGTTTGAGCTTGCAACCTTCCGGTTGCTAGTCTAACACTCTAACCACTAGGCTACCCTGCCACCCCCAAACCTGCAATACACTGTCAGCTAAACTGGTAATAAAATATTTGAAGAAAAATGATAATCATATTTTATGAGAGAACTTGGTTTAGGTCTTGTAAAAGACAGCATTTGTACTTTTTTGTAAAAAGTGTAGTCAGATTCAGATGTTTTGGTTTATCCACTGCTCTTCCCTTTCTTATTTTCAAGTATGATGAAATGGTACTATTTCAGTGTGTATGGAGTTCCCAGCTCTGCTTCGTTACACCTGAAACATCTAACCCATATCCAAAGTCCCGAGTCCAATCATCACCATGTTCATACAGTGTCATAAACACTGTCCACAACACTGTCCATGACAGGCGATAGAGGACAGCTTCTTCCTGTGCAATGCATTCTCTCAATATATATATTGGTGTGTGAGCTTCAGATGGACCGTCTCAAGAGCATTGGCAAGTCTAAATGGGCCAAGTGTGTGCAATTAGTTTATCCAACTATCATTATCCGAGTGATATTGATTAGGGAAATCCCATAGTAGGAGGCCAATGTATTACATATACATTTCTAGAATACTCACCGTCCTTAAATGTTTCCTGAGTATGTACAGAATAAACCCCCATATTCTAGACGTCACTCCGAGGAAAGTGCGAATGCCAAGTAAACACTGACGGGTCTTCAGCATTTCGACAGTCACTCAAACAGTATTCTCGGCACAAATAGCGGTACAGACCGAGAGACTCCGGTTGAGTCGGGTCCCCAGCCTCTTCCCTCCAGAACCTGCAGCTGCAGGTCAAGTAGACACCGGCCAATAGCAATCGTGTGCTCAGTTCAAATCCTACTTTCGCCACACTCGATTGAAAATGAATGAAGAAAATACCCTTTTAAAAAGTAGCTAAACCGTCCTTAAAAATGAAAGCGATGAATCCAGGCGAGTAGCAACTAGCATTCGCTGGTTCTCGGTCGCTAGTTTAGCTAGCCCTGGTAAGCTAGAAAAGTGTATAAAAGGAAACGTCCTTATAAAATACCAACGATACAATTCTAACTTTGCTTAGTTAGGTTGACAAATTGAAGTTGGTTGACGAAATATGCCAAAGTCCCAACTAGACGCCGTCAACACATACTTCAAACAAATCCGGAACTGGACAGCACGCCGCCATAACTACGTGGTTTCGACTAGACGGTATATACATGCCACGTTTACGTGCTATTTAGAACTAGGAAACTAGAAAATGCCAACTTGCTAACTGAGTGAATGCGGCACGTGTATAACTATAAACTATTAGCAAGTCGGACATTTCATAGTTCCCTAGTTCCGACCAGAAAATGAATGCAGCAACAGTTACGACCGGAAGTGACCTTTTCGTAGCCGGTTGAGAAAAGCTTGTGAGGCATTTAAGCCCTGAACATCGCCTGACAGGCAGCCATGTATCACATGCTGCGTACAGCCCCAAGACCAGAGTCAATCGCATGCAACGAACAACGAGCCACATTCAAATAGAGACAGAAAGCTGAAGCCTAGGGGATGGATCGAAATGTACACAATGTGTACCTGGAGGAAAATGGGGTGGGTCAAGTAGGCATAATTCATTTAAACTGTATTCAATTTAATGAGACTTTACTAACAACAAGAGGGCTTTGTGTTGGAGCCTATTTCATCCTATAAGAGGTAGTCCTACCTGTTTGACAGATGAAATTGGGCTATAGGCTGCTATATCCATAGATGTGTTGGTCAATTCCTCCATCCACCATGCACTCTTTAAATAGCCTACCGCTGTGTCAGTGAAGGGCTGTTAAGTTAAAACCAAGACTCGAATTGAGTAGGTATGAGAGGGTATGCCATAAGTCTAATTTGTATTAAAGAAAATAGCAAAAAGCACAGGCCTACCCCTTGTTAGCTTAAGATTTAGAAGAAAATAAAACATATCTGATTATATAATGTGTCTATAACAGTGCTTTGGTCTGCAATGCTTTATGCTAGAAACAAGCTGTAAAATCCTCTAAAGGTTCTACAGCTGCACCATCGAGAGCATCCTGACTGGTTGCATCACTGCCTGGTGTGGCAACTGCTCGGCCTCTGACCACAAGGCACTACAGAGGGTAGTGCGTAAGGCCCAGTACACCACTGGGGCCAAGCTTCCTGCCATCCAGGACCTCTATACCAGGTGGTGTCAGAGGAAGGCCCTAAAAATTGTCAAAGATTCCAGCCACCCTAGTCATAGACGGTTCTCTCTGCTACCGCATGGCAAGCAGTACCAGAGCGCCAAGTCTAGGTTCAAGAGGCTTCTAAACAGATTCTACCCCCAAGCCATAAGACTCCTGAACATCTAATCAAATGGTTACCCAGACTATTTGCATTAAACCCCTCCCCCCTTTTACGCTGCTGCTACTCTCTGTTATCTATGCATATTCACTTTAATAACTGGCAGCTTCATTAAATAGTACCTGGGAAACACCAGTCTCAATGTCAACAGTGAAGAGGCGACTCTGGGATGCTGGCCTTCTAGGCAGAGTTCCTCTAGTGTCTAGTGTCTGTGTTCTTTTGCCCATCTTAATCTTTTATTTTTATTGGCCAGTCTGAGATGCGGCTTTTTCTTTGCAACTTTGCCTAGAAGGCCAGCATCCCGGAGTCGCCTCTTCACTGTTGATGTTGAGACTGGTGTTTCCCAGGTACTATTTAATGAAGCTGCCAGGTGTGGACTTGTGAGGCGTCTGTTTCTCAAACGAGACACTTTAATGTACTTGTTCTTTTGCTCACTTGTGCACCGGGGCCTCTCACTCCTCTTTCTATTCAGGTTAGAGACCGTTTGCGCTGTTCTGTGAAGGGAGTAGTACACAGCGTTGTACGAGATCTTCAGTTTCTTGGCAATTTCTCGCTAGGATTAGCCTTCATTTCTCAGAGCAAGAATAGACTGACGAGTTTCAGAAGAAGGGTCTTTGTTTCTAGTCATTTTGAGCCTGTAACCGAACCCATAAATGCTGATGCTCCAGATACTCAACTAGTCTAAAGAGTCTATTACTAGTCTATTGCTTCTTTAGTCAGAACAACAGTTTTAACATAATTGCAAAAGGGTTTTCTAATAATCAATTGGCCTTTTAAAATGATAAACTTGGATTAGCTAACACATTGTGCCATTGGAACACAGGAATGATGGTTGCTGATAAAGGGCCTCTGTACCCCTATGTAGATATTCCATAAAAAATCTGTCGCTTCCAGCTACAATAGTCATTTACAACATTAACAATGTCTACACTGTATTTCTGATCAATTTGATGTTATTTTAATGGACAAAAGAAATAGCTTTTCTTTCAAAACAAGGACATTTCGAAGTGACCGCAAACCTTTGAACGGTAATGTGCATATTACCTCAATTACCTCGACTAACCGGTGACCCCCACACATTGACTCTGTACCGGTACCCCCTGAATATAGCCTCGCTATTGTTATTTTACTGCTGCTCTTTAATTATTTGTTACTTTTATGTCTTATTATTGTTTTGGGATATTATTATTTTTTCACTACATTGTTGGTTAAGGGCTTGTAAGGATTTCACTGTAAGGTCTACAACTGTTGTATTCGGCACATGTGACTAATAATATTTGATTTGATTTAAAAAATACAGTGGGAAAGATGTGACTTTTGCATATGAGGAGATCATTGTTTTGTTTCTTTGACATTCAGATGCTGAACTACAACCTGCCGTAGCCGAGAGGACAAAACATTTACTTTGTTTGGGAAGTAATCTAATTCTGTCACTACCAATTTATTAAGCTAGTCACTTTGTGTAGAATAAATTGTGTTTAAACCCAGACAGCTTTTAGGGAAACACTTGTGACCTTCTTTCGTTGGAGTAAGCCATGGAAGAAGAGTAGCCAGCAGTTGAAGCTTATATTTTTCTGAATCAGTAGGCCTACTCTGTTTGGTGTAGAAAGGTAGGCCTAACTTTTTAAAATACCATGCTCAGATTTCTAATGATGGCTCAGATTTCATTATTAGCAAAAATTGACAGTTTTGTTAGAAAAAAACACACTAATTTGGCATAAGAAAATAAAATAAAATGAACACAGGCCTATTTTTCTGTCCATTCTTAGCCTGTAATTTGCCATATTCTTTAATAAAAAGTAGACCTCTCATACCCCCTCAATTCGAGTGTTGGTTGTAAACTTAACAGCCCTTCACTGACACGGCAGTAGGCTATTTAAAGAGTGGATGGAGGTGACATAGAATTGCATGAAATGTTTATAAAGGGCTTGTTTTTTTCTCAGACCTGCAAATTTAATGATAGATTCATGCAATGCTTTTACTATATATGAGATCTTTCTACCCCTACACTTGTCCATGGTGGTCTGCAACCCCACAACCTTCTGGCCCGCAACCCTGTGCGCTATCAAAATTCCTGCGTTGCCATGTAATACTTAGAGGATGAAGAACAGTTTCTAAAAATGGTCTGTCCAACAAGTGAGGGTATAGATTAGAACTGTAGACATGTTCTCTGCTATCCACTTTACATTTGAATTAATATTTTGGGTGTAGGTAAAGGTTGCTTGTTTTTTTAAGCGTTCAGGGAGGGTTTAGGTAAATATATTTTGCTGAAGGGAGGGCCATCCATTTTCATTTCAGAGAGGTCTGATTTTCTCTATGTAAGACTTATTACGTTCACTCCCTGAAGGAAAAAAATATAATATAGCTAGCATCTTTTAAAATTAAGGCAACTTAGCTAGCTAGTCTTGTGAGCTAGCTAGCAAGCTAGCTAGGCTGTCTTGTGAGCTAGCTAGCAAACTGGCTAGTTATTTATGCTGGTTGTTAGCTTGCAAAACTAATATTTATATAATTCTAACACTTAATGTTTTGTGGATAATATTTAAATTTACAGAGCTCCATTCCTGACAGGCTGAATAGATTAGCTTTCAGATTCAATAGAAGCCTCAGAGGCTGATAAGGCAGGATGCTGCCTTGTAGGCTGTTTAATGTGCCAAGCTCCTTGCAGGCACATTCGCCAGCATAGTGCCTTATAGGCTGATGCATATGATCCAGTGGGTGAGCTCTATTCCAAACGGTTTATTGTCACACACTAAATAGGTACAGTGAAATGTATTGTTTTAGAGGGTCAGCCAGAGTAGTACGGTGCCCCTCAAACAAATTAGAGTTGAAGGAGAATTTCACAATGGCTCTGCCACTTAGATAATCATATCTAATGTTAACAACATTACGTTTTAGTCATAAATAAATAAAAACTTCTCAGCGATCGCCAACGGGTGTCTTTTAATTTCACTGTTAGAATCCGAAAGTTCCTACTTCCAGTCTATTTGTCTGCTCATAGTTGACCACAAACTCCTGCATTCATAGCGAATGTACAGGGAAAGTACTCAGACTCCTTGACATTGTGTTACATTACAGCCTTATTCTAAAATCAATTTTAAAAAAATGTCCCTCATCAATCTACATACAATAACCAAAAATGACAAAGCGAAAACAGGTTTTTAGAAATGTTTGCAAATGTAATAAAAAGGAAAAACAGAAATACCTAAGTATTCTATGAGACACGAAATAAAACTCAGGTGCATCGGGTTTCCGTTCATCATCCTTGAGATGTTTCGACAACTTGATTGATTCTTCTAGAGAAGTTCTGAGGTCACAGACTTGCTTGCTACTAGCTACTTGGTGTGTTGTTCATTCAGTTTTTATAACTAGCCCAAGGTTTTGGAAAGCCCCATCTACCTAGGGGGCGGAATCTACTGTATATATATATTTTTTTACAATACGAAACATGCACATACAAATGACAGTATACAAACACACACAAACATCAACAACATTAGCCTGCCCAGACTCACCTGCTCACACCCCCATCTCCAGCACCTGCATCACTCTCTGCCACATGGCCTCAAACTGCATCATTTTGGTTCTCTCCGTCTCCCACACTCTTTCAACATTTAGATAATAAAGCATTTGACCTTTCCATTGTGTTAACAATGGAGCATTGGTTGATTTCCAGTATTTAAGTATACATTTTTTCAAGATCATTGATGAGAAAAGTATTGTCCAACCCATCGGGTATCTAACTGCACCCTCAATGGCCATTGGCGTCATTATTAGTTTTACATTTAAGACATGACTCTACCGTTATGCTATAGATTTAGGGAATTTTGTATAATACAGTTGAAGTCGGAAGTTTACATACACTTAGGTTGGAGTTATTAAAACTCATTTTCAACCACTCTACAAATTTCTTGTTAACAAACTATAGTTTTGGAAAGTCGGTTAGGACATCTACTTTGTGCATGACACAAGTCATTTTTCCAACAATTGTTTACAGACAGATTATTTCACTTATAATTCACTGTATCACAATTCCAGTGGGTCAGAAGTTTACATACACTTTGCACATTGCATACAACTGCACATGGGGACAAAGATTGTACTTTTTGGAGAAATGTCCCTGGTCTGATGAAACAAAAATAGAACTGTTTGGCCATAATGAAAATCGTTATGTTTGGAGGAAAAAGGGGGAAGCTTCCAAGCCGAAAAACCCCATCCTAACCGTGAAGCACGGGGGTGGCAGCATCATGTTGTGGGGGTGCTTTGCTGCAGGAGGGACTGGTGCACTTCACAAAATAGATGGCATCATGAGGTAGGAAAATTATGTGGATATATCGATGCAACATAAAGCTTGGTTGCAAATGGGTTGAAGCTTGGTCGCAAATGGGTTGAAGCTTGGTCGCAAATGGGTTGAAGCTTGGTCGCAAATGGGTTAAAGCTTGGTCGCAAATGGGTTGAAGCTTGGTAAGCAAATGGGTTAAAGCTTGGTAAGCAAATGGGTTAAAGCTTGGTAAGCAAATGGGTTAAAGCTTGGTAAGCAAATGGATTAAAGCTTGGTAAGCAAATGGGTTGAAGTTTGGTAAGCAAATGGGTTGAAGCTTGGTAAGCAAATGGGTTAAAGCTTGGTAAGAAAATGGGTTAAAGCTTGGTAAGCAAATGGGTTAAAGCTTGGTCACAAATGGGTTAAAGCTTGGTAAGCAAATGGGTTAAAGCTTGGTAAGCAAATGGGTTAAAGCTTGGTAAGCAAATGGGTCTTTGAAATGGACAATGACCCCAAGCATACTTCCAAAATGTGGCAAAATGGCTTAAGGATCACAAAGTCAAGGTATTGGAGTGGCCATCACAAAGCCCTGATCTCAATCCTATAGAAAATATGTGGGCAGAACTGAAAAGGCGTGTGCGAAAAAGGAGGCCTACAAATCTGACTCATTTACACCAGCTCTGTCAGGAGGAATGGGCCGAAATTCACCCAATTTATTGTGGGAAGCATGTGGGAGGTTACCCAAAACGTTTGACCCAAGTTAAACAATTTAAAGGTAATGCTACCAAATACTAATTGAGTGTATGTAAACTTCTGACCCACAGGGAATGTGATGAAAAAAATAAAAGCTGAAATAAATCATTCTCTCAACTATTATTCTGACATTTCACATTCAAATAAAATAAAGTGGTGATCCTAACTGACCTACGACAGGGAATTTTTACTCGGATTAAATGTCAGGAATTGTGAAAAACTGAGTTGAAATGTATTTGGCTAAGGTGTATCTAAACTTCCGACTTGAACTGAATATTCTGTACATTTAGTTTATAATGGATTAAGAATACATTTTTGTTAACGGTAATGTCATTAGTTATGTTCCAACATTCCCTCCATCTTGTGCCGATGTCAGTTCTTTTTATGTCTTGGTTACAGCAGCGAAATTTTTTTCTAAGAGATTGTCAGTTGGATAGGCTCACTGCAAGGTTTTGTATATCTTACCTATCATGTGAATATAATTTTCAGACTCAAATAGGATTCCCTTAAGATTGCTATCATGTTCAAAAGATTTCAAAATGAAATTTCGTGATATGAAACTCTTAACTCTTAAGTTGCATGGTTTTGAAAATAGCTACATTGGTCAGTCCAAAATTGTTTTTTTAATTCTGTCAATGGAGAATTTTTTAAATTTCTTATTACCAAGTCATTTAGAGTTTCTATGCCTTTAGTTTTCCATGTGGACCAATTTATCGGTGAATTCTGAAAAGCTATCCATAGGGTTGTGTTTTTTGGGAGTGATATTGATTCTTGTAGAATATGTTTAATTTTCTTCCATATTGTTATACTGTTCTTAACAATGAATTTTGTATTTTTGTAAATGTATTAAATATAAACAGAAATACCTTTTTTACATTTACATTTTTACTTTTTTCATAAGTATTCAGGCCCATTGCTATGAGGCTTACAATTGAACTCCGGTGCATCCTGTTTCCATTGATCATCCTTGAAATGTTTCTACAACTTGATTGGAGTCCACCTGTGGTAAATTCAATTTATTGGACCTAATTTGGAATGGCACACTCCTGTCTATATAAGCAAAAACCAAGCAATGATGTCGACGAGATTGGCCGTAGAGCTTAGAGACAGGATTGTGTCATGGCACAGATCTGGGGAAGGGAACCAAAAAACATTTCTGCAGCATTGAAGATCCCCAAGAACACAGTGGCCTCCATCATTCTTAAGTGGAGGAAGTTTGGAACCACCAAGGGTCTTCCTAGAGCTTGCCATCCAGCCAAACCGAGCAATCAGGGGAGAAGGGCCTTGATCAGGCAAGCAAGAACCTGATGGTCACTCTGAAAGAGCTCTAGAGTTCCTCTGTGGTGATGGGAGAAACTTCCAGAAGGACAACCATCTCTGCAGCACTCCACCAATCAGGCCTTTATGGTAGAGGGGCCAGGTGGAATCCACTCCTCAGTAAAAAGCACATGACAGCCTGCTTGGAGTTTGCCAACAGGCACCTAAAGACTCTCAGACCATGAGAAACAAGATTCACTGATCTAATGAAACCAAGATTGAACTCTTTGGCTTGATTGCCAAGCATCACATCTGGAGGAAACCTGGTGGCATCATCATGCTGTGGGGATGTTTTTCAGCGGCAGGGACTGGGAGACTAGTCAGGATCAAGGCAAAGATGAACAGAGCAAAGTTTAGATAGATCCTTGATGAAAACCTGCACCAGAGCGCTCAGGACCTCAGACATGGGGTGAAGGTTCACATTCCAACAGGACAACGACCCTAAAAATTCAACCAAGACAATGCAGGAGTGGTTTTGGGACAAGTCTCTGAAGGTCCTTGAGTGTCCCAGCCAAAGTCCGGACTTGAACCCGATCGAACATCTCTGGAGAGACGTGAAAATAACTGTGCAGCAATGATCCAAGAAGACTTGATGCTGTAATCGCTGCCAAAGTCTTTCAACAAAGTACTGAGTAAATGGCGACAGAGAGGATGGCGGACGCTTTACGTGCTCCTAACCAACTGTTACCTAGTTTTTTTTTTACGTTGTTTATAACTTATTTTTTTACATAATGTTGCTCTTACTGTCTCTTATGACCAAAAATAGCTTCTGGACATCAGAACAGCGATTACTCACAATGAACTGGTAGAAGCTTTTTCCTTTAACGAGTCCAACGTGAAGGATATACGGCTTCCCGGGAACAGGCCCAAATCCATAATTTGCGTGAAGAGAAGACAGAGATAAAGGTTGCAGAGGTCGGGCTGCCTTCTGAGAGATCAGGGCGAGTGAGTAAACCCCCACTGCTATCCGTTCTATTGGCAAACATGCAATCATTGTAAAATAAAATTGGTGTCCTACGAGCAAGATTAAACTACCAACGGGACATTGAAAACTGTAATATCTTATGTTTCACCGAGTCGTGGCTGAACGATGACATGAACAACATACATCTGGCGGGTTTTACACTGTATTGGCAGGATAGAACTGCAGCCTATGGTAAGACAAGGGGTGGTGGTCTATGTGTATTTGTAAACAACAGCTGGTGCATGATATCGAAGGAAGTTGAGGTTTTGCTCACCTGAGGTAGAGTATCTCATGATAAGCTGTAGAGCACACTATCTACCTAAAGAGTTTCTGTATTTTTAGTAGCTGTCTACATACCACCACAGACCGATGCTGGCACTAAGACTGCACTCAATGAGCTTTATACTGCCATAAGCAAACAGGAAACCGCTAATCCAGAGGCGGCGCTCCTAGTGGCCGGGGACTTTAACGCAGGGAACTTAAATCCATTTTACCACATTTCCACCAGCATGTTAAATGTGCAACCATTCAGGTGACCAGTCGGTGATTCTCATCCTCGACCATGAGATGGTAGGGTTATGGCGTTGAAGCCAAGGTAGGCCGAGGATGATCATCTGAACTAGTGCACTGGTGCTGGAGAAGGGGATGTTTTCCTGGTAATTCAGCTCCACAGTGAGGGTGAGTGGTTGAGTCAGGTTCCAGATAATAATGGCCAATAGACAATACCTTGAACCGGAAAAGGGGAGAGCAGGTTGATGGTAATGTTGAGAGAGGAGGCAAGGGTCTGATCCATAAAGTTCCCTGCAGTGCCGGAATCCACTAAAGCTGTAGACACAGGGCATGAGGAACAGTCAGCCACATTGATGGGTACTAAAAAGAGTCTAACAGGAAGAGCAGTAGCTGGAATACTCACTCCTGGTCCAGGGGATGGAGCATCACGTGACAGTCCCTCTGCCCTAGTGGATCCCGGATTCTGAAGTACTGGACACCACGGGAGCTGGTGCCCTAATTGCCCACAGTACAGACATTGCCCCAGCTGTATCTGTCTGCGTCGTTCCGCCGCGGGAAGGCGGGTGACCTCTACCTCCATGGGTTCAGGCTCTGATCCTGAACACTCGCCGAAGGAGGGAGAGAAGCAATGGAGATGCCGGGGCATTGAGTTTTCAATATTGGTCAGGTATATCAGGAGATAATATTCAAATAAGTTCATTTTATATTCATGTTTACCAATACGAGTTCCGTTACATTTGGTTCCTGTCTATATTTTCCTACAAGCAGTTCAATTGCAAATGGGTGGAAAGTTGAAAGCTTCTGAAGTTTTGAAGGGTAGCCTAGTGGTTAGAGTGTTGTGCTGGTAACCGAAAGGTTGCAAGTTTGAATCCCCGAGCTGACAAGGTACAAATATGTCGTTCTGCCTTTGAACTAGGCCGTCATTGAAAATAAGAATTTGTTCTTCACTGACTTGCCTAGTTAAATAAAGGTAAAATAAAAAATCAACAGCCATTATTGATAAATCTTGTTTTTGTTTTTTAGCGTACTGTATTATAACTCAATCTTCCCCCAATCTTCAATAAATACCTTGGTTACCTCAACCCAGTTCCTCGTCTGAGTCTGCTCTTGGGTTCACCTGTTTCGCTCCGTGTAACACATGACAGGGTTTTTCTTTATTTTTACTATTTTCTACAATGTAGACATTAAAACTATGAAATAATACACATGGAATCATGTAGTAACCCAAAAAGTGTTAAACAAATCAAAATATATTTTATATTTCTTCAAAGTAGCAACCCTTTGCCTTGACAGCTTTGCTGAGCATGTATATAGGAAGCACTGAATGGAGTGATGTGTATTATCATTTGTGTAAATACACAGTGAAATCACCAGTGTTAAATTCACTGTTAAAAGCGATCGACTCCCATAGTTGTTTTAGCAACAGGCAGTGCCAAATGACCCCTAGCATCAGTGTTGATAACTGGTGCTAATTGCTAAGGTATACAATTTTACTCTATTATTGTAGATCTTTACTCAGTAAACGTAAACCTCATCACAACCCCGCCCCATACATTCAGTTTCTGAATGAAAATGTCCTCTTTTCTCAACGCCATTGTTGAATAAACAAAACCCTAATTTGTTCCACGCAAAGGTGAGTTTTAAACAATTATTTTGCTGATATTATTTAGCTAATTTAATTTAAATACTTGACACTTTCTGTGTAACATAAAAAAGCAACAGTTTTGATTGTGTGCAGCTAATGTTAGAGTTACTTGCATTTCACTTTTTGCAAGTCTTTGCTAGATGCAGTTAGTCTGCTCAACGTGGTGGTTCCACGCGCGCACGTGTCATTTCAGCACCAAGCTTTTTTTTAGCCTCATGCTAGTTTGTTCTCTTTATTTCAGCTGCTTACTATATATTGAGGACTAATCTGATTAAGGTGAGTTGTTTATTTAGCCAAATTATAACTACATTTTTGACTTTAGGGTGATGCTTATAGATACATATTGTGACCATTGCATCGGCAGCTAGCTAGTCTAGCTAACTTTGTTTCCCACTCACGTTATCACCAGTTGATTTTGGCGGGCTTGTAAGACTGCTCCTAGAACATGACAATATAATATAGTGACTAGCTGGAATTACGAGTGTATTTTACTGGCCTAATTAGGCTGTCCATATTTCAGGACAGTGAATATGAATTGAATAGTCTGTTTGCTGTAGTTTGGGACCTGCTTCAAGTAATATCAGTTGTGGTCGTGAATATTAAGTTGTGTTCATGATCCAATATTTTCAGAATATACATTGAAATTAGCTTTGTTAAGTAAAGGGTTATTGGTGACAACGTTTGTAGTTGTCCTGATATAATGTCGTGATTGAAATACAAATGTAATGCCTTTTCATCCATTTTGGTCTTATCTCATACCTAGTCCTGCTGATCAGGGTGAAATTCAATGGTGAACAAAAATATGTCAAGATCATTGACCTGACACTGATTGGAGGTAAACTTTTCATTTGTGATTGGAAATAAATGTATTGTGGTCATACATTTACAAGTCAGTCTGATTACTCTTACCATTACGATTGTAATTGTAGGTTGTTTTAATGTTTGTCATTTGTGATCCCACTTACTAGTTATCAGAGGCAAAGCTATATGATGGGTCCAGAACTGAAGTTGATGGGGATGTTTGAGAAGGTGGTGAAATGGCCAGATCTTGGTGTTCTCAAGCTCACACTGAACAATGATGCTAAAGGTATGTCTTGGTTACTTGTGGCATCACTTTCAATATAACCATACACGTGACATGTCTGTATTGTCATCGTTGTGTATTTCAGAATCTTCCCTGATGAGACATGTCTCTGCCAGTTCTGTGATGGGTGGTTCAGACCATTGCATCGGAATCCTACCGCAAGCTCTGAACCTTTTCATCGCAGCTAGCTAGCTGTAATCCGAGTGGCTACTCCCGGCTAACGTCCCAGTCCCAAAGTAAGCACCAGTTAGCCTGGAGCTAGGCCCATCTCCCAGCTAGCCAAAGAGGTACACCAGCCAATTCTTGGGCTACAATACCTCTTTTGCCAATTGGCCTCTTTTGCCAATTGGCCTGGACCATTTACTGCCGACCCGGAGCCCCTCCGATCCATCACGACTGGTCTGCCGACGTAACCGTCTGAGGGGGTTTCAACAGGCTCTTCCATTGCAATGTCGCCGGAGGCCCATCTGCTTGCCCCGGCCCGTTAGCTGTCTGAATCGCCGTGGCTCCAGCTCGCCTAGCATACTACTCAATCAGGTCTATTGCTACTCATTGGACCCTATGATCACTCGGTTACACATGCTGCTCCCCAATGTCAATATGCCTTGTCTATTGCTTTTCTGGTAAGTGATTTTTTTTTCACTGTAGAGCCCCCAGCCCTGCCCAATATGCCTTAGATAGGCCTTTTGTTCCACCCTCCACACATGCGGTGACCTCACCTGGCTTAACTGGTGCCTTTAGAGACATAACCCCTCTCATCATCAATCAATGCCTAGGTTTACCTCCACTTTACTCACATCCTACCATCCCCTTGTCTATACATTATGCCTTGAATCTATTCTTCCACGCCCAGAAATCTGCTCCTTTTACTCTCTGTTCCGAACGCACTAGATGACCAGTTCTTATAGCCTTTAGCTGTACCCTTATCCTACTCCTCCTCTGTTCCACTGGTGATGTAGAGGTTAACCCAGGCCCTGCAGCCCCCAGCACCACTCCCATTCCCCAGACGCTCTCATTTGTTGACTTCTGTAACTGCAAAAACCTTGGTTTCATGCATGTTAACATTAGAAGCCTCCTTGCTAAGTTTGTTTTATTCACTGCTTTAGTACACTCCAACAACCCTGATGTCTTAGCTGTGTCTGAATCCTGGCTTAGGAAGGCCACCAAAAATGCTGAAATTTCCATCCCAACTACAACATGCAGAGTTCTGCCATACTATCCAGGTCTGTGCCCAAACAGTTCGAGTTTCTACTTTTAAAAATCCACCTTCCCAGAAACAAGTCTCTCACCATTGCCGCTTGTTATAGACCCCCTCAGCCTATCAACCTGACCAACTTCCCCTCTAAATACACCTCTGCTGTCTTCAACTAGGATCTCAGCGATCACTGCCTCATTGCCTGCGTCCGCGCGGTCAAATGACCACCCCTCATCACTGTCAAATGCTCCCTAAAACACTTCAGCCAGCAGGCCTTTCTAATTGACCTGGCCTCAGTGTCCTGGGAGGATATTGACCTCATCCTGTCATTAGAGGATGCCTGGTTGCTCTTTAAACACGCTTTCCTCACCATCTTAAATAAGCGTGCCCCATTCAAAAAACGTAGAACTAAGAACAGATACAGCCTTGGTTCACCCCAGACTTGACTGCCCTTGACCAGCATAAAAACATCCTTTGGTGCACTGTATTAGCATGGAATAGCCCCGCGATATGCAACTTTCAGTGAAGTCAGGAACCAACATACACAGTCAGTTAGGAAAGCGAAGGCTAGCTTTTTCAAACAGAAATTTGCATCCTGTAGCACTAATTCTGAAGGTTTTGGGACACTGTAAAGTCCATGGAGAATAAGAGCACCTCCTCCCAGCTGCCCACTGCACTGAGGATAGGAAACACTGTCACCACCAATAATTCTGCCATAATCGATAATTTCAAGAACCGTTTTACTACGGCTGGCCATGCTTTCCACCTGGCTACCCCTACCCCTACAGCTCTGCACCCCCTGAAGAAACTTGCCCAAGCCCCCATCTCCCCACTTCTCCTTCACCCAAATCCAGACAGCTGATGTTCTGAAAGAGCTGCAAAATCTGGATCCCTACAAATCAGCTGGGCTAGACAACCTGGACCCTCTCTTTCTATAATTATCCACCAAAATTGTTGCAACATGTATTACCAGCCTGTTCAACCTCTCTTTCGTATCATCTGAGATCCACAAAGATTGGAAAGCTGCCACGGTCATCCCCCTGTTCAAAGGGGGAGAAACTCTAGACCCAAACTGTTATAGACCTATATCTATCCTATCCTGCCCTTCTAAAATCTTCGAAAGCCAAGTTAACAAACAGATCACCGACCATTTCGAATCCCACCATACCTTTTCCACGATGTCGATATCATAACCGCCATCGATAAAAGACAGTACTGGGATGCTGTATTCATCGACCTGGCCAAGCCTTTCGACTCTGCCGATAAGAATGCGGTGATTGACAGACTCAGTAGCCTTGGTTTCTCAAATGACTGCCTCGCCTGGTTCACCAACTACTTCTCAGATAGAGTTCAGTGTGTCAAATCGGAGGGCCTGCTGTCCATACCTATGGCAGTCTCTATGGGGGTGCTACAGGGCTCAATTCTCAGGCCGACTCTTATCAATGATGTCGCTCTTGCTGCTTGTGATTCTCTGATCCACCTCTACGCAGACAACACCATTCTGTATACATCTGACCCTTCTTTGGACACTGTGTTAACAAACTTCCAAACGAGCTTCAATGACATACAACACTCCTACCGTGGCCTCCAACTGCTTTTAAATGCTAGTAAAACTAAAATGCATGCTCTTCAACAGATTGTTGCCCGCACCCGCCTGCCCGACTAGCATCACTACTCTGGACGGTTCTGACTTAGAATATGTGGACAACTTCACAAACCTAGGTATCTGGTTATATTGTAAACTCTCCTTCCAGACTCACATTAGGCATCTCCAATCCAAAATGTAATCTAGAATCGTCTTCCTATTTCGCAACAAAGCCTCCTTCACTCATGCTGTCAAACATACCCTTGTAAAACTGACTATCCTACCGATCCTTGACTTGGGCGATGTCATTTACAAAATTGCCCCCAACACTACTCAGCAAACTGGATGTTGTCTATCACAGTGCCATCCGTTTTGTCACCAAAGCCCCGTATAGTACCCACCACTGTGACCTGTATGCTCTTGTTGGCTGGCCCACGCTACATATTCGTCGCCAAACCCACTGGCTCCAGGTCATCTATAAATCTTTGCTAGATAAAGCCCTGCCTTATCTCAGCTCACTGGTCACCATAGCAACACCCACCCGTAGCACGTGCTCCAGCAGGTATATTTCACCGGTCCTCCCCAAATCCAACACTTTGGGGATGACTTTCCTTCCAGTTCTCTGCTGCCAAAGACTGTAATGAATTGCAAAAATCACTGAAGCTGGAGTCTTATATCTCCCTCTAACTTTAAGCATCAGCTGTCAGAGCAGCTGACCGATCACTGTACCTGTCACTGTACCTGTACACCGCCAATCTGTAAATAGCACACTCAACTACCATATTGTTATTTATCTTCTTGCTCTTTTACACCCCAGTATCTTTACTTGCACATCATCATCTGCACATCTATCACTCCAGTGTTAATGCTAAATTGTAATTGTTTTGCCTCTGGCCTATTTATTGCCTTACCTCCCTACTCTTCTACATATGCACACACTGTACATAGATTTTTCTATTGTGTTATTGACTCTGTTTGTTTGTAACTCTGTTGTTTTTTGTCGCACTGCTTTGCTTTATCTTGGCCAGGTCGCAGTTGTAAATTAGAACTTGTTCTCAACTGGCCTACCTGGTTAAATAAAGGTGAAATAAAAAAATTAAGACCATGAGTCGGTTGATGCAGTCATTTTGAGCGAGGATGGAAGCCCCTCCCGAAAGCATCAAAGATCTGATGACAAGGCAAACAATGTAAGTTTGTAATTCATTCTTCAATTCACCTGCCATCAAATGGATTTTTCACTGCTGTGTTTTTTTTACAGCTAATAGAGAGCATACTGAAGGAAAAGCCTGGTGGAGAGGTTGTCGTCAAGGAGTACTACAAAACTAAAAGCCTGATTGACTGCACCAGATGAAAGATGATCAATATTCTTGTTTCGGCGATGACAGACTCTCACGGGTAAGTTTAAAGTAAAGATGCATAATGAAAATGGTTGAGCATTACTAGCTCTCATATCTGCTGAATGTTAAAAATGAGTATCTCAGTCACATAATTGGTTAGGCTAATGCTTACCATCCACTGCTATTGGTAGAACATTTCTCTTGTATCAATTCGATGGGCATGATACTGATTCAAAAATCACTCCTGATATTTAGCTTACTGAGGACCAAAGCAAATGGGATTTGGTTATTTGTTTTTTCTTTCAAGATTAGTAACCATGTTCATTTTCTTAAGGAACAATATTACGACCCTAAGATTAAAGGTTACCTCTCGTATAGAATGAAAACCGTTCAGAGGTATTTGGCGTCATCGGAGAAACGGCCCAACCGAACAATACTATGAAGGGCCAGCTGCTGGGAGGGAGTCCAGTTCATCCACTTTGGCTACCCTGAGTGAAGACCAGTGCAGAGATGCCATTCCTCTTATGAAGCATTGTTCTGATGAAGAAACAGTCAAACAGAAGATGAGCTTGACCTTTGAGTACAGGAAGAAGATGACCCACGACCCGAGTAAATGCTCCACCATCCTAACCGAATTTCCACACTTTCTGGATGTAAAGGGCTTGGTAAGACTTTTATTGTGTTTAATCAATTCAATTCAAGGGCTTTATTGGCATGGGAAACATGTATTAATATTGCCAAAGCAAGTGAGGTAGATAATATATAAAGTGAATATATAAAGTGAAATAAACAATAAAATCTAGATTCCAATTCAGGTTGGCCAGTAAATTTAAACAAAAACAACACTTCCGTAATAGTAGTTATATTAATGTGTAGGCTGGTGATTTACTCAAACTCTGTTTTGGAGGTTAAAATTGAACGTTTTGAGATAAATAAATTGACTTGCACAAAACTAATGTTTTGTTCTTAGTCTTATTTGTTTCAGATTGAACAGTGTATTGTGCTGCTGTTTGGAGAGGGAACATCAAGTTTTTGGAGAGGTGACTACCTATATTCAAGCAAAAGATCATCATGATAAGCAAGGCCATTCAGGGAGCTGAACTTCAGGAGCTGATCCAGATGGCAGAATCTGCAGTTAATGAGGGAGCTGACATGAATGCTGACGGTAAGATTATCATAATTTATCATTTATATTTCAAATAACTCTGAAATGTTAATGTCACTGATGGAATTGACTATTTTAAATCAGGATCTTTTCTTTGTTTAGGATGGGACGATAACCTTTCCTTCATCCTTCTCCTGCTCCATTTGATTCCTCCTTCATCACAAGACCGCAAAAGACCAGGCAAGATGTCTGCATCCCAAGCTGAACAGCATCTTGTGATATTGCAAAAGGTTTGTATTGACATTCTTATTCTTGGACAGTGCTGCAGCCGTTATGATGAACTAACGAGGGTGTTCGTTTTTATCGTCTTCAGGCAGGAACCAGTATCCAAGAGCACCTTGATGCGATTGACCAGAGCCGCCAACCATGTCTTCCTGCAGTCGGCACCAGGAAGAGCAGCATCCATACATACTTCATCATCCTGGACAAGCAAACCTTGCCGTGCAAGTCAATGAGCTCTCTTGGTGCCTTCAATGACCCTTTCAAGACTCACTTTGTTTTTGGTACTGCTTAAAATACAATTCTGCGCAACATGTACACCTTCATACAGACAACTGTGTACAACATAGACATTGGGAAGGTTAAGGAGGCTCCAAGGCTCCAAGGGTCAAGCTAAAACAACCACTCTTACATGTATATCTGCAAAAGACACAAACCATCAGAAAACTTCAACATTCTTTTCAGAATATTGAAAATCCTTTCACATTGTTGAATTCGGTATCATAACAAAGTGCTTATATCATAAAAAATAAGAACAGTTCAACCAGTTGAGAAAGTCATTGGTGTTAGCCAGACTCCTGCTCTAATGCCGATTAAATTATGATGATATGTTTTGTTTGCCATGCTAGTCATGGAAGTACCAACTTGCCCGTGAGGCATCTTAAGTTGATGCATGGAATGTGCCCTGGTAGAACTCTTAGACTAAAATGTGGTCAAGTAGATTTGTGTATTTGGTACATTTTCAGGCTTTAGGAAGCATTTAAACTGGGCACATTCCGGAGACTGACAAATTTTGTTAAACGCTAACTTGGATGCTAATACAGCCGTTGATATCAGCCAAGTAATGCTGATTATCCTTCAAATTCTAGTTGCAACCATGTTGTACCAATTTCTAACAAGAACACACTTGATATGTGTGAGCTGCTATTGCACAACTGCAGGCTGCAGGTGTAGGTCAGACGACTGTAAATAGTTGTGTATCTTCCATGGAAGAAGTGGTTCAAGAGATACAGGGTCAAGCTAAAACAACCACTCTTACATGTATATCTGCAAAAGACACAAACCATCAGAAAACTTCAACATTCTTTTCAGAATATTGAAAATCCTTTCACATTGTTGAATTCGGTATCATAACAAAGTGCTTATATCATAAAAAATAAGAACAGTTCAACCAGTTGAGAAAGTCATTGGTGTTAGATTTGACAATAGAATAAACAAAACTACTGGAACTTATGATCAAATAGTCAGAACTGATACATTGTCTTACGTTACAATTCTCCAGACATTGCAGTCAATTTTGAAGAACCCAAACACAAGTGACATGTTTAATTCAGGGCACAATTTTAAAGATGGGAGTTTACTTTGACTTGTAAGATGGACTATACAGTGGGGCAAAAAAAGTATTTAGTCAGCCACCAATTGTGCAAGTTCTCCCACTTAAAAAGATGAGGCATGTAATTTTCATCATAGGTACACTTCAACTATGACAGACAAAATGAAGAAAAAAAATCCAGAACATTTTTATACATTTATTTTGCCCCACTGTATATGAAGAGACATCTTCTCTTTTCTAAAAAGAGAAATGTATAGCAAATTCAACTGTTTTATGATGGGGTGTCAGGAAGCCTAGTTGTTAGAGCGTTGGGCCAGTAACCAAATGTTTGCTAGGTTGAATCCCTGAGCTGACAAGGTCAAACGTCTGTCGTTCTGCCCCTGAACAAGGCAGTTAACCCACTGTTCCTAGTCCGTCATTGTAAATAAGAATTTGTTCTTAACTGACTTGCTTAGTTAAATAAAAAATGATGACTTTGAGACTGCTAATCCAAAAGGTTATTCACAAGTTGGGAGGTTTACTTTGAGAAATTGTACCCCAAAGTTGAATTCAATTTAGGTAAATATTCCCATGTGTACTCTTCCATACCCAGGACCTTAAAACGTATGGATTTGATTCCATTCTTGAGCCAATAGTAAGCCATTTGAAAGTGCTTGAGACAGAGGGTATTGAAGCTCCCCTTCTTCAGTGGTCGTATACTTGGCAGTAACTGGAGATACTCTTCATTGCCTGTTTGGTTTTGTGGAATCATTTAGTGCTCGTTATTGTTGCCGTTTTTGCCTCACTGAGAGAGTGGATTTTCAAACTGTGTTCTCTGAGGATAACCCAAGAGTGATTTACGAAAAAAACACATGCACTCAGACCATTGTCAAACCCAACACTCCCTCATGTGTGCGGTGTGAAGCATGCTTGCTTATTGAACTCTCTGCAGTACTTCATTACTACAGACAATTATTCTGTTGATATAATGCATGACATTTTATGAATTGCACGATTTTCGGTAACTTGTGTTACAGCATATACAAGTCAACTTTGTTACTGCTGAAGATGTGTACGGTAGAGTTCATTCATTTAACTATGGCTACACAGAGAGGAATTGTCCACCTGTAGTCAAATTGGATGATGGGAGCAATGATTTGGGTCTAAATGCTATTCAGTCTTGGTGTCTTATCCGTAATTTGCCATTAATAATTGGTGACGTGGTACAGAAACATGAAAAATACTGGCAGCTGCTTCTGTTACTACTACAAATTGTAAATATTGTGTTTTCTACTATACTAACAGAGGGCATAACTATCTATCTGAAGCACTTAATTGCTGAACATCCTAGGCTGTTCAAGTATTTGTTTCCTGATAGAAATCTGCTACCTGTAACGGTTTTCCATTGAAGGAGAGGAGGACCAAAGCGCAGCGTGGTTAGTGTTCAACATGTTTAATAAAGACATTAAACATGAACACTACAAAAATACCAAAACAATAAATGTGAAAAACCGAAACAGTCCTATCTGGTGCATAGACACAAAGACAGAAGACAACCACCCACAAAACCCAACACAAAACAGGCTACCTAAATATGGTTCCCAATCAGAGACAATGACTAACAACTGCCTCTCATTGAGAACCATACCAGGCCAAACATAGAAATGGGAAAACTAGACACACAACATAGAATGCCCACTCAGCTCACGTCCTGACCAACACTAAAACAAAGAAAACACAAAAGAACTATGGTCAGAACGTGACAGTCCCCCCCCCCCCGAAGGCCGCAAAACCTGAACCTATAGGGGAGGGTCTGGGTGGGCATCTGTCTGGGTGGGCATCTGTCCACGGTGGCGGCTCCTGGCTGACTGACGGCTCTGGTGGCTCCTGGCTGACTGACGGCTCTGGTGGCTCCTGGCTGGCTGACGGCTCTGGTGGCTCCTTGCTGGCTGACGGCTCTGGCGGCTCCTGGCTGGCTGACGGCTCCATGCTGACTGGCGGCTCTGGCGGCTCCAGGCTGGCTGACGGCTCCATGCTGACTGGCGGCTCTGGCGGCTCCATGCAGACTGGCGGGAGACTCTGGTGGCTCAGGACGGACTGGCGGGAGACTCTGGCGGCTCAGGACAGGCGGGAGACTCTGGCGGCTCAGGACAGGCGGGAGACTCTGGCGGCTCAGGACAGGCGGGAGACTCTGGCAGCTCAGGACAGGTGGGAGACTCTGGCGGCTCTGGACAGATTAGGCGCACTGTAGGCCTGGTGCGTGGTGCCGGCACTCCTGGTACTGGGCCGAGGACATGCACCTCAGGGCGAGTGCGGGGAGGAGGAACAGGGAGTACTGGGCTCTGGACACGCACAGGAAGCCTGGTGCGGGGTGCTGCCACCGGAGGGCTGGTGCGTGTAGGTGGCACTGGATAGACCGGACCATGCAGGTGCACTGGAGCTCTTGAGCACCGAGCCTGCCCAACCTTACCTGATTGAATGCTCCCGGTCGACCTGCCAGTGCGGAGAGGTGGAGTGGCCCGCACTGGGCTGTGCTGGCGAACCGCGGACACCATGCGTAAGGCTGGTACCATGTATGCCGGCCCAAGGAGACTCACTGGAGACCAGATGCGTAGAGCCAGCTTCATGGCATATGGCTCGATGCCCCCTCTAGCCTGGCCGATACGAGGAGCTGGTATGTACCGCACCGGGCTATGCACCTGCACTGGGGACACCGTGCGCTCCACTGCATAACACGGTGTCTGCCCGGTCCCTCTCGCTCTCCGTTAAGCACAGGAAGGTGGCGCAAGTCTCCTACCTGGCTTCGCCTGAGTGACTTGGGCAAATCTGCCCATGGAGTGCAACCAGTATGAGATATAGGTACACCTCTCCTCTGCAAATATTAAGAAGTCAAACGTGCCAGACATATTCTGTCATAAGTGCATGGACTGTCGACATGACCGAAGATTTGAACAAAAGAAAGACACCTGAGGATAGTTCCTGTGTTTAAGACTGTATCCTTTTGCCCCTTGACAATGACAAAACAATTCTGGGGCTTTTTGTCCCCCCCCCCCCAGCCAGTGTTTTACAGAAAATGCTTTCCAAAGGGTGCATTCAGATTTAGAAATATAAGTTGTCACTTGTTGCGACAGAGGAAGGCTGGTGCTTTTCTTTTGACTTTTTGGTTTGTCGAGTTATACGTCAAGCAGGTAACTGTACTCTTTTACAAAATGTTCTAACCTCACGTATACTGTATATGCATTTCTCCTGAGCTCTTTCTGTAAATATATGTGTGTGTAAATCATAGAGGGAAAAAGAGCTTTCAATGTGGGTGCTATTGATCTTGGACTGAAAATACTTTTCCCATCTCTCACAGTCATGCCAATAAAACACACCTTACGCGCATGAATCACTTCTGATTGCGTCGATTACTTAGCCCATACAGAGAACAACACCAACACAGAGAGCAACACCTTCTGAAGCTCTGGCAACAGATAGCAAGGAATTTGGATGTAAGTTGATTCTCAGTACCGCACAGATATGTGTTCATTGGTATTCTAAAATTGTTGTTCCATTGTAAGTTATTACAATATATATATAGTACTATTATATGCTGCATTTATTACTTTGAGCGGAGCTCTGTAAAATTGCCATGACACCAAAAAAGTGGATGTAAGATCAGGGATATCTTAGCTCTAAGAGTCCCTCTTCCAATATTGTTTGTTTTGGTATAGCATTTACGTAAAATATAAGGAATAGTACTAAGGAATAGTACATATGAATTGGAAAGCAACTTTGAATGGTGCTATTGACTGAGTAGTGTAATGATTAACCAGGTAGCTCAGTCCTATGGTTGTAAACTGAGCTTGTAAACCACATTTCACCTAACTTTTTATTATCCATCCATCCACCATGGTCAATTTGTCTGATTAATGTGGGTGTGCTCAGGCTGCTACTGATCCTACCACGCCATGGAAAATAACTTTCGATCAACAGGAGTGCCCCCTGGCCTGGAGTACCTAACACAGGTAAGACAGTGAAGTCAATCGTCTTATATTTTGTTTATGGAACTGTGACCTCAAAAAAGTCAAATGTTAACTTTTATGGGATAAGATAATTGGTTAGGAGACGGGAGAGAGCTGGCCATGGTAGGGAACTCTGTACCCAATCCCACATTTATCTGTTTGCTACAGATCGATCAAATCTTGATCCATCAGAAAATGGAACTGCTGGAGGGTAAGTCATGTTATAAACAGCATGCCATTAATTACTCCGACGCGATCTCTCACCTCCACCCACATTCCCCGTGACCCCTTTCTTCCTATGTTCCTCTCTAGCCATCACTTCCTTTGAGACTAAAAACCGGTACGTAATCAAGAACAGTTTGGGACAGGAAATCTACACCGCCAAGGAGGATAGTGACTGCTGCACCCGGAACTGCTGCGGTCCCAACCGCATGTTTGAGATGAAGATCAAAGACCACAGTGGCCAGGAGGTCATGCACCTGGTCAAGCCCTTCCGCTGCACCTCCTGCTTCTGGCCCTGCTGCCTGCAAGAGGTATTAGAACTGTTCATAACACACATATTACCATCTTATAAAACATCATATAACACCCTTACAACAGACACCTCCTGCTACTTCCTCTGCTGTCTGTAAGATGTATTTGAGCTGCTTATAATGCAGCTTATAACCTCAATCACATCACATGTATAACAGACACCTGCTACTTTCTTAGCCGCCTGAAATCGCTTATAATATACATATTATAACAGACACCTCCTGCTACTTCCCCTGTTGCTCGCAAGTGGCCACTTATAACACAGCTTCTAAATAACACAATTATAACACACTTATAACAGAGACTGGCTGCTCAATTTTAGCATTGCGAGATACTGTTTCAAGGATACTCTAACGTCTGAATTAATTTTTCTCCCTTGACCATTTTCCTCTGTATCTGTGAATGCTTGTCTGTCATAGATGGAGGTCCAATCCCCTCCTAGCACCACCATAGGTTATGTGGTTCAGAACTGGCATCCCTTCAAGCCAAAACTGTCCATCCTAGGAGCTGCCAAAGAGACTCTCCTGACGATTGAAGGTCCTTTCTGTGCCTGTAGCTGCTGTGGAGATGTTGATTTTGAGGTGAGGCTGTTAGGGAGAGGACTGTGGTCTATCTCTATTTGTGAGTGTTCAAGTTGCCCTGAGTCTGTTAAACCCTAGGTTGTCCTCATTAGGGCACACTGTAGCAAAACGGGGGGGAATGGAGTCCAGGTAATCCCTCACTATTTCAATTTGTTTTCTTCCATTTGCTGCCTAATAAACATCACCCTGATTAGAGTCCTTTGTGTTTCTATAACAGGTGATGGGTAAGGACAGCGACCAGCCCATTGGGAGAATAAGTAAGCAGTGGAGTGGGCTGATAAAGGAGGCCTTCACTGACTCAGACAACTTTGGGATCCAGTTCCCCATGGACCTGGATGTCAAGATGAAGGCTGTGCTGATGGGGGCCTGCATCCTTATTGTAAGTGTTGTCACACGCTGCGACTTACCCAGGCAACCCAGTTATTATGATCTGTGGCCCCGTTATTGGCAAAAAATCCGAATTGGGCTGCCTGTGTAAACCCAGCCATATCTATAGAGCTAAGTCAGATTCAAGTTCATTTGGCATTTGTAGTTATTAAGAAGACATAGCCTACATTGGAATTCTTTGTAGGAGCTCTCTTATATAGTACATGACACACATATACAGTACATAGGCTGTAATCCATAAGCGAATTTCTCAATCATTGTGTCAGTGACCTAGTGAAGCAGCCATTGCTGAAAATTTACCGGCAAACCAATCAGTTAGTCAGTACTGACACTCCTATTGTAGTGCATCAATATAAAGCCATTATAAATCCTGTCTATTAAGATGAATCAAACAAGTACGTATTTATGATTGTGTGATGATCTCCATCATGTCTATTCATTGTGTATCCATTTTCTCTTTCTTTATTCTTTGTCTCCAAACAGGATTTCATGTTCTTTGAAAGCAGTGGTGACGGTGATCAACGGTGTTCTGTATTTGGATAAGAGAGAGAGTTTTTGATCATGTACAAATTACATGGTACTATAGTTGATAATGACATGGCTATTGGATGCATATGAATCACATAACACGACATTTAAGACCAAACAAATGTGTTCTTTATTAATTCAATATATTCATCTGTATTTTGGTTGTCTGAATACAATATTCCAACATTTGTAACACTGTGTGCTTTTTCTTTTGAAAATATTGAAATGTCATGTAATAATATTGGGTATCTCATGTAAAGGATGAAGGACATTCTCAAATATAGCTGTGAGCAGCAATGAATGGGGTTCACTGGATGACAGAAAGGACACAAGATCAGTTGAATAACAAAGCAAGCACTGTATCATGTATGAATTATCATCATTTATGCACAATCAGTGAAAGCATTACCATGTTTATCTCTCAATACCACAGGGATGATAACATAATAATAAAAATATTTTACATTTGTAAAAATCTGTTTCTGTAAATGATTTAAATCTCAGTTGTTGGTACACTCCACATTAGCTTTCCAACGTACTTCAACACACTCTCACAGCAGTAATACACTGACTGCGCAAATGGCAGTTTCAAATGTTCCCGAATAAACACATTTTACCATCTTTTCACTATGTTTCTCAATGCCTTCAGAAGGTTGTCACTCCACTATTTTTTCCACATTTTGTTGTGCTACAGAACTGTGATTAAAATGCATTTAATTGTCATTTTTGGTCAACAATTTACACAAAATACTCTAATGTTAATGTGGGAAAAAATGTGAATATTTGTAAAAAGAAATATCAAAAATAAAACATTAATATATTTTTATTAGATACACTGAACAAAAATATAAATGCAATAGACAAAGATTTTACTGAGTTACAGTTCATATAAGGAAATCAGTCAACTGAAAAGAAATCTATGGATTTCACATGACTGGGAATACAGATATGCATCTGTCGATCACAGATACAATACATGACCAAAGGCATGTGGACACCTGCTTGTTGAACATCTCATTCCAAAATCATGGGCATTAGTATGAAGTTGGTTCCCCCTTTGCTGCTATAACAGCCTCCAGTCTTATGGGGAGGTTTTCCACTAGATGTTGGAACATTGCTGTGGGAACTTTCTTCCATTCAGTCACTAGAGCATTCGTGAGGTCGGGAACTGATGTTGGGCTATTAGACTTGGCTCACTGTCGGTGATCCAATTAATCCCAAAGGCGTTCAATGAGGTTGAGGTTAGGGCTCTGTGCAGGCCAGTCAAGTTCTTCCACACCAAACTTGACAAATCATTTCTGTATGGACTTCGCTTTGTGCTTGGGAGCATTCCCATGCTGAAATAGGAAAGGGCCTTCCTCAAACTGTTGTCACAAACTTGGAAGAACAGAATAGTCTAGAATGGCATTGCATGCTCTAGGGTTAAGATTTCCCTTGACTGGAACTAAGGGGCCGAGCCCGAACCACAACAAAAATAATTACGAGCTATGCGCTTGCCGGTCCCGAGCTTGTGTGACCACTTTTCGGCTGAGCCGTTGTTGCTTCTAGACGTTTATACTTCACAATAACAGCACTTGCAGTTGACCAGGGCAGCTCTAACAGGGCAGAAAGGTGACAAACTGAGGACTTGTTGTAAAGGTGTCATCCTATGACGGTGCCCTGTTGAAAGTTACTGAGCTCTTCAGTAAAGCCATTCTACTGCCAATGTTTGTCTATGGAGATATGCATGGCTGTGTACTCAATTTTATACACCTGTCAGCAACGGGTGTAGCTGAACTAGCCAAATGCACTAATTTGAAGGGGTGTCAACATACTTTTTTCTTTATTTATTGTACCTTTTAAAACCAAAAGGAAGGGTGTGAATCAAAAAAGCAGTCAGTATCTGGTGTGACCACCATTTGCCTCATATAGTGCCACACATCACCTTTGAATAGAGTTGATGAGGTTCTGGATTGACATGTACCATCCAGCAACTTCTTATAGACATTGACGAGGAGAGGGACATCATTGACGAGGAGAGGGACATCATTCTATTGTAGTGCATCAATATAAAGCCATTATAAATCCTGTCTATTAAGATGAATCAAACAAGTACGTATTTATGATTGTGTGATGATCTCCATCATGCCTATTCATTGTGTATCCATTTTCTCTTTCTTTATTCTTTGTCTCCAAACAGGATTTCATGTTCTTTGAAAGCAGTGGTGACGGTGATCAACGGTGTGGAATGATGTCCCTCTCCTCGTCAATGTCTATAAGAAGTTGCTGGATCTTGGTGGGAACTGGAACACACTGTCGTACATGTCAATCCAGAACATCCCAAACATGCTCAATCGGTATTTGGTGTTTTATTAGTATCCCCCTTAGCTGTTACGAAAGCAGCAGCTACTCTTCCTGGGGTCCACACAAAACATGAAACATGACATAATACAGAACAATAATAGACAAGAACAGAACTACATACATTTTAAAAAGGCACATGTAGCCTACATGTCAATACATACACACAAACTATCAAATAGGGGAGAGGCATTGTGCCATAAATGATTGCTTTATATGTTTTTTTTAAACCAGGTTTGACATGTCTGATGAGTATGCAGGCCATGGAAGAACTGGGACATTTTCATCTGTGGCATTGTGTTGTGTGACAAAACTGCACATTTTAGAGTGGCCTTTTGTTGTCCCCAGCACAAGGTGCACTTGTGTAATTATCATGATGTTAAATCAGGTTCTTGACATGTCACACGTGTCAGGTAGATGGATTATCGTGGCAAAGAAGAAATACTCACTGACAGGGATGTAAACAAATGTGCACAACATTTGAGAGATATAAGCTTTATGTCTAACAGAACACAAAGGGTGTTCTTTAATGGAAACCTCTCAAACATAATCCAGGTAGAAGCAGGAATTCCCCAGGGTAGTTGTTTAGGCCCCTTGCTTTTTCAATCTTTACTAACGACATGCCACTGGCTTTGAGTAAGGCCAGTGTGTCCATGTATGCGGATGACTCAATACTATGCACATCAGCTACAACAGCGACTGAAATGACTGCAACACTTAACAAAGAGCTGCAGTTAGTTTCAGAATGGGTAGCAAGGAATGAGTTGGTCCTAATTATTTCCAAACCTTAAAGAATTGTATTTGGGACAAATCATTCACTAAACCCTAAACCTCAACTACATCTCACAATGAATAATGTGGACATTGAGCAAGTTGAGCTGACTAAACTGCTTAGAGTAACCCTGGATTGTATACCTCCATGGTCAAAACATATTGATACAACAATAGCTAAGATGGGGAGAAATCTGTCCATAATAAAGCACTGCTCTGCCTTCTTCTTAACAACACTATCAACAAGGCAGGTCCTACAGACCCTGGTTTTGTCGCACCTGGACTACTGTTCAGGACTACTGTTCAGTCAAGTGCCACAAAGAGGAACTTGGGGAAATTGCATGTGGCTCAGAACAGGGCAGCACGGCTAGCCCTTAAAAGTACACGGAGAGCTAACATTAATGAAGTGCATGTCAATCTCTCATGACTCAAAGTGGAAAAGAGATTGACTTCCTCATTATTTGTCTTTGTAAAAGCTGAAGGTACCGAGCTGTCTTTTTAAAATACTAGCACACAGCTCGGACACCCATGCATAGTCCCCAAGTCCAGACTTTGGGAGGTGCACAGTACTACATTGAGCCATGACTACATGTAACTCTATTTCACATCAGGTAACTGATGCACGCAGTGAAATCAGATTTAAAAAGCAGGTAAAAATACACCTCATGGAACAGCGGGGACTCTGAAGTAACACAAACATAGGCACAGACGCATGCATACACACACATGATAACATACACACTATACACACACGTACACATGGATTTTGCGTTGAAGATATGTGGTTATGATGGGATAATGGGCCTGAGGGCACACACTTAGTGTGTTGAGAATTCTGTAATACATGTGTTGTAATGTTTTCATAAATGTAATACATTTCTGCAAAGAAACCACTACAAAAGGACACCAATAATAAGAAGAGACTTGCTTGGGCCAAGAAACATGCAATGGGCATTAGAAATCTGCCCTTTGGTCTGATGAGTCCAAATTAGAGATTTGTGGTTCCAACCGCCATGTCTTTGTGAGACGTAGGTGAATGGATGATCTTCAATGTGTGGTTCCCACCATGAAGCATGGAGGAGGAGGTGTGATGGTGTGGGGGTGCTTTTTGCTGGTAACAATGTCTGTGATTAATTTAGAAATCAAGGCACACTTAACCAGCATGGCTACCACAGCATTCTGCAGCGATACGCCATCCCATCTGGTTTGCGCTTAGTGGGGCTGGATCTGGCCTCCACAATCACCCGATCTCAACCGAATTGAGATGGTTTGGGATGAGTTGGACCGTAGAGTGAAGGAAAAGCAGCCAACAAGTGCTCAGCATATGTGGGAACTCCTTCAAGACTTTTGGAAAAGCATTCCAGGTGAAGCTGGTTGAGAGAATCATAAGAGTGTGCAAAGCTGTCATCAAGGCAAAGGGTGGCTACTTTGAAGAATCTCAAATGTCAAATATATTTAGATTTGTTTAACACTTTTTTGGTTACTACATGATTCTATATGTGTAATTTCATAGTTTTGATGTCTTCACTATTATTCGACAATGTAGAAAATTGTGAAAATAAGAAAAACCCTTGAATGAGTAGTTGTTTTAAAACTTTTGACCGGTAGTGTATATAGATATGTAACGTAGCTAGCTAGTTAGCGATGGTGCGCACTATCGCTAACTAGCTAGCTATTTCACATCCGTTACATATATACAGTGGGGAGAACAAGTATTTGATACACTGCCGATTTTGCAGGTTTTCCTACTTACAAAAGCATGTAGGGGTTTTATCATAGGTACACTTCAACTGTGAGAGACGGAATCTAAAGCAAAAATGCAGAAAATCACATTGTATGATTTCTAAGTAATTAATTTGCATTTAATTGGGATCTGGAGAGTGAGCTGCGTTCAGGGAATCTATGTGTTTGAGAGGGTGAGTTGGAAGCAGACTTTACAGTTCTCACTGAGTGACTGACAGTCAGAGCATGATAACGCGTATTTGACTTGTGAATTGGCACCAAATTAGCTCAGCCAATCAGACTGGCCCATGGACTGGCCCATCTCAGCTAAATGATCAATATATATTATTATGACAGAGAAATTGCGCAACAGTCATTAAAGTAACAGGTCCATGAACTGCCGGCTGTGTCCAGTAGATGATGGTCTGGTCCTTCTGGCATTTGCCACAATTGCCAGATGGCCAATCCGTCCATGTTTGGAAGACTCAACTGTTGTTGCGCAGATGGCGGGGGACGCATTGGGAAAGGTGGAGTCAGCCAGAGTTACCAGAAGTGGTATGGTGTTGATTTTGTGTATCAGATTAACAAAAGGAACATGCATTGTGGCTCTGAGAATTATGGGAGTATGAAGTGGAATGTTTTGACTTTCTGAGCAGGGCTCCGGTAAAAGGTGTCATCTATGGCGTCTCGATGGAAATTGAGGCTCAATGTCTTAAACACGACGTACCAGGAGTAGTGGAGGCACGTCACTTGAATCGTATGGTGGATGGTAGGAAGAAGAAAAGCCTATCTGTGTTATTGCTATTTGATGAAGAGTTTCTCTCGACACATGTCAAGCTGGGTTATACAGGATATGTGGTGAGAGCTTTTGTGAACAGGCCGTTGCAATGTCGTAATTGCAAAAAAGTTTTGCCACGTGGCAAGTGTGTGCAAACGTAGTATACATATATATGTTGTTGAAGGGTCAGTGCATACACAGTTCTGCAATTGTGGTGGGCAGTTAAGTACTTTACATAAGTAAAAATAATTTAAAGTATTTGTACTTTACTGTTTAGATTTGACAACTTTTTCTTTTACTTCTCTACATTCCTAAAGAAAAGAATATACTTTTTACTCCGTATATTTTCCCTGACATCCAAAAGCACTCGTTGCAGTTGAATGCTTAGCTGGACAGGAAAATCATCCAATTCATTCAATAATCAAGAGAACAACCCTGGTTTCCCTCTGCCTGATCTGACAGACTTACTAACTTACTTGTAAATTATGTTTCAGTTTTGGATTGTTCCTCTGGCTACCCATAAAAAAATACAGTCTAATAATTTATCAGTAGAGCTAAAATCCTCTGGTTACACAGAAATTAAATGAAAAGTTGTGTTCGTCTGTGTAGCAGTGAAAATCTATGCTGTGCTTTCTGATACACTGCCAAGGGGTAACATACAGTACCAGTCAAAAGTTTGGACACACCTACTCATTCAAGGTTTCTTTTTTTTTTACTACTTTCTACATTGTAGAATAATATCAAAGACATCCAAACTTTGAATTAACACATATGGAATCATGTAGTAACCAAATAAGTGTTAAACAAATCAAAATAAGTTTTATATTTGAGATTCTTCAAAGTAGACACCCTTTGCCTTGATGACAGCTTTGCTCACTCTTGGCATTCTCTCAACCAGCTTCATGAGTTAGTCACCTGGAATGCTTTTCCAAATGTCTTGAAGGAGTTCCCACATATTCTGTATGCACCTCTTCACAACACAACTGATTAGCTCAAATGCTCAAATAATAAATAAATAAATTCCACAAATTAACTTTTAACAAGGCACACCTGTTAACTGAAATGCATTCCAGATGACTACCTCATGAAGCTGGATGAGACAATGCCAAAATTGTGCAAAGCTGCCATGAAAGCCAAGGGTGGTTGATTTGTTAAACACTTCTTTGGTTTACATGTTTTCACTATTATTCTACAATGTAGAAAAAAGTTTACATTTTTTTAAAACTCGATTGACTAGATTTGTCCAAACTTTTGACTGGTACTGTATATAAACTGAACAGTACCGGACCCAAAATCAAACCTTGTGGAACGACACATGGTATGTCTTTTCTCTGAGCTGTGTTCACCAATAACAACAAAAAAACTCTTGACCTATTAAATAGGTCCTAAACCAATTTAGAACTGGAATGGAGAGGCTAACCCACCTCTCCAAATCTATCCAGAAGGACATCATGGTCACCAGTGTTGAATGCAGCACTTAAATCTAAGATTACAAGGACAGAGACCTGATTGGCATCTGTGTTGGCTCTAAGATGACTTGCCACTTTAAGGCGGTCTCTGTGCTGTGTTGGACATGAAAACCAGATTGGAATTTTTCTAAAATATAATTGGCACTTAACAGTTAATTTAGCTGTCTGATCACCAGTTTCTCCAGAATTTTGCTTTAGCATCAAAGGTTGGAGATTGGATGAAAATTGCTAAGAGTTGAATAATCTAGATTACTGTTCTTCAGAAGGTGTTTCACCATAGCAGTTTTTAGTGCAGTGGGGAAAGTGCCTGTGAACATTGAGTGATTAACAATAGCTTGCACTTCTTCAGATGTGCCATTAAAAACAGTTTTGGAGAAGGTGGTGGGGATAGGATCAAGAAGGCAGGTAGGATCAAGGATCAAGAAGGTATGTCTGTGTCAACCAGGGAGAATATAAATCCATATGCCTTTGCATGACAGGCTAGGGCACATATCAAACTTCTCATCAGGTCTTCCATGACTGATACCCAGCCTAATGTATGTTATCTTATCTCTGAAATATGCCACAAACGTATCACATTTAGATGTGGAGGAAAGTTCACATAGGTTTGCTGGAGTAGGATTTATCAGGACATCATTAATGGTTGAGAAGAGCACCCTCAAAATATTCTGATTATTAGTGATACAGTTAGAAAAATGAACCCATCTGGCATTTTTAATTGCCTTGTTTTATAAGCCAAGTCAAGTCTCAGATATCATAATAGACCTGCAACTTTTACTTTCTCCACTCTTTCCGCTCTGCCTTTCTGTAATTTCTCTTTATATGTTTCCTCACTCATCCAAGGTGTAACGGTCTTCTTGACTTGAAGGAGAGGCGGACCAAAGCGCAGCGTGGTTTCTATTCATGGTTCTTTAATAAAGCAACTCACATGAACAAACAAACTAACAAAACAAGAACCGTGAAAACCTAACCAGCCCTATCTGGTGCAAACACAGAGACAGGAACAATCACCCACAAAACCCAACACCAAACAGGCTACCTAAATATGGTTCCCAAACAGAGACAATGACTAACACCTGCCTCTGATTGAGAACCATATCAGGCCAAACATAGAAATAGACAAACTAGACATGTAACATAGAATGCCCACTCAGATCACACCCTGACCAAACAAAACATAGAAACATACAAAGCAAACTATGGTCAGGGTGTGACACAAGGGGCTTTTATGTGTGGCCTTTTTCAATTTTACTGGAGCTATGGCATCAATGGTTGCCCTTAATTTGCCCCTAAAGTTACCAACTAAATCCTCACAAGCGGAAGGCAGAATAGGTGGTGAATAAAAATAAAATCTGTAAAATCTGTAGCAAATTCAGAGGTAAGATAGCGTTTCATATGTGTTCAGTATTACCCTGTGCTGTGGGCAACAAGGTAGTATAACATCCACAGTGGTGATCAGATAAAGCAACATCATCAAGAGGATAGAAAGCCCCTTGGTAATAACCAGGTCCAAAGCATGGCTGTGGGTATGGGTGGGCCCAGTAGAAAGCCCCTTGGTAATAACCAGGTCCAGAGTATGGCTGTGGTTATGGGTGGACCCAGTAGAAAGCACCTTGGTAATAACCAGGTCCAGAGTATGGCTGTGGTAATGGGTGGGCCCAGTAGAAGGCCCCTTGGTAATAACCAGGTCCAGAGTATGGCTGTGGTTATGGGTGGGCCCAATAGAAAGCCCCTTGGTAATAACCAGGTCCAGAGTATGACCCCTTGACTTTTTCCAAATTCGTGAGCTGTTTCAAGAAACTAGACATATGTCGTGGGTCACTACTTCACAGGAGAGCCATTTGAACGTAAACTTTTTTTTAAATGCTTTTTTTCCCCCTACTAAACTAGCAAGAAAAGACATCAAGATGCATTACAGCTTTGATTTTGGCTCAACAAGTAAGCAACATCTCCTCCTTTATAGTGATTAAGGAGATAGATAGATAGATAGATAGATAGATAGATAGATAGATAGATAGATAGATAGATAGATAGATAGATAGATAGATAGATAGATAGATAGATAGATAGATAGATAGATAGATAGATAGATAGATAGATAGATAGATAGAAACATATATAATATGGAAGGCAGGCAATTTCCTTTCACTGAGCTGTGTAAAGACAGACTGACAGGGGTGAGACATTTTAATTTATCTTAATGTTCTTTTTGTTGTTCGCAGATGTACTATACATCTGACCATATGCAGCCAGGTCCCATCTACTTTTTAACTCCTCACATGTGTGGCTTGATTGGTGTCTGCTGTGAAGGAATACCACAACAAGTCAACTACTTGATTTGATGAAGGCAAGTCATCCAGCAAAGGCAGTTGCTCCTTTGCACCCCAGTATCTCTACATGCACATTCATCTTCTGCACATCTATCAATCCAGTGTTTAATTGCTATATTGTAATTATTTCGTCACTATGGCCTATTTGTTGCCTTTACCTCCCTAATCTTAGCTCATTTGCACACACTGTATATAGATTTTTCTATTGTGTTATTGACTGTACCTTTGTTTATCCCATGTGTAACTCTGTGTTGTTTGTGTTGCACTGCTTTGCGTTGTCTTGACCAGGTCACAGATGTAAATGAGAACTTGTTCTCAACTGGCCTACCTGTTTAAATAAAGGTGAAAAAAAAATATATATATATGGCTGGCAACAACACCTGATTCAGTCCTTCAGGCTGCTGCCACAGTACCAGCACTTCAGGTGAATATCATTTTAATTGAATTGTACGAGGTTATTCTTCTTATCTAAACTTGGGGGATGAATTGATGTTGTGCAAGGTTGTAATGTCTTCTCAAATGTTTTTTTTGTTATTTCGATGCTCTGGAGCCTGTTGTTGTTGTTGCCAAGGAGCGTTCGGACTCAGTCGGGACCAGGTTTCAGCTGCTGCGCATCGCTGACATCCATCCTCCCATAGATGGTCTGCCTGGACAAGCACCACCTGGACTGGACACAGCTAGACAAACTTATGTTTTTGAGAAGATCAAGGGGTTTTGCGACGAAGAGGCTATGAACATCACATGCCCTGCACCAAAGTCAAGGGCAGGACAGAAACAGGCTCTCTGAATATAGATTCCCTTGTTCATGTGTGGTTATACGGACCAGTCATCAGCACTATCTGCAGTGCCTCTATTCAAATGACTCTCTGCTAATACACACGCCATACATTGCTGTTACTATTTATTTGTTTATCCTGCTGCTCAGCCACTTTACCCCTGATTGTATGCATATAACTACCTCATCTATCACTGTTCACTTATTGACATTGTTCTTGTACATACTGGATATTATTTTATATATCTATTTCTGATATTGCTACTATGCAAGTAACTATTTCGCTGTAGAGTTTACACCTTCTTTCGAGACCCATCCACTTAGCAAGATGTGGCTGGGGGTTATGGCATTTCTTTCACATGACCCATCAATTTAGTGTGTCTGGGTAAACGTCATCTAATATTGATCAAATATTTTAATCTGGACACTTTCTCTTTACCTGGAATTCTGCCTTATTGTAGGCTACTACTTTTATCACTTTTAGTCTTAACTTTTACTACACAACTCACTGTTTCGTAGATGACCTTACATGTGAATCCTTAAAGAGATGGGTGGTGGGTGTGGACAAAGAAGAGCCCTCCAGTAGTAGTATCATTCAAAGGAGAACCCTCCAGTAGTAGTACCATTCAAATGAGAGCCCTTCGGTAGTAGTACCATTCAAAGGAGAGCCCTCCAGTAGTAGTACCATTCAAAGGAGAGCCCTCCAGTAGTAGTACCATTCAAAGGAGAGCCCTCCAGTAGTAGTACCATTCAAAGGAGAGCCCTCCAGTAGTAGTACCATTCAAAGGAGAGCCCTCCAGTAGTAGTACCATTCAAAGGAGAACCCTCCAGTAGTAGTACCATTCAAAGGAGAGCTCTCCAGTAGTAGTACCATTCAAAGGAGAGCCCTCCAGTAGTAGTACCATTCAAAGGAGAGCCCTTCAGTAGTAGTACCATTCAAATGAGAGCCCTTCAGTAGTAGTACCATTCAAAGGAGAGCCCTCCAGTAGTAGTACCATTCAAAGGAGAGCCCTCCAGTAGTAGTACCATTCAAAGGAGAGCCCTCCAGTAGTAGTACCATTCAAAGGAGAGTCCACCAGTAGTAGTACCATTCAAATGAGAGCACTTCGGTAGAAGTACCATTCAAATGAGAGCCCTCCAGTAGTAGTACCATTCAAAGGAGAGCCTTCCAGTAGTAGTACCATTCAAATGAGAGCCCTCCAGTAGTAGTACCATTCAAATGAGAGCCCTTCGGTAGTAGTACCATTCAAATGAGAGCCCTTCAGTAGTAGTACCATTCAAAGGAGAGCCCTCCAGTAGTAGTACCATTCAAATGAGAGCACTCCAGTAGTAGTACCATTATAAGGAGAGCCCTCCAGTAGTAGTACCATTCAAAGGAGAGCCCTCCAGTAGTAGTACCATTCAAATGAGAGCCCTTCAGTATTAGTACCATTCAAACGAGAGCCCTCCAGTAGTAGTACCATTCAAAGGAGAGCCCTCCAGTAGTAGTACCATTCAAAGGAGAGCCCTTCGGTAGTAGTACCATTCAAAGCAGAGCCCTTAGTAGTAGTACCATTCAAAGGAGAGCCCTTCAGTAGTAGTACCATTCAAAGGAGAGCCCTCCAGTAGTAGTACCATTCAAAGGAGAGCCCTCCAGTAGTAGTACCATTCAAAGGAGAGCCCTCCAGTAGTAGTACCATTCAAAGGAGAGCCCTCCGGTAGTAGTACCATTCAAAGGAGAGCCCTCCAGTAGTAGTACCATTCAAAGGAGAGCCCTCCAGTAGTAGTACCATTCAAAGGAGAGCCATTCAAAGGAGAGCCAGTAGTAGTACCATTCAAAGGAGAGCCCTCCAGTAGTAGTACCATTCAAAGGAGAGCCCTCCAGTAGTAGTACCATTCAAAGGAGAGCCCTCCAGTAGTAGTACCATTCAAAGGAGAGCCCTCCAGTAGTAGTACCATTCAAAGGAGAGCCCTCCAGTAGTAGTACCATTCAAAGGAGAGCCCTCCAGTAGTAGTACCATTCAAAGGAGAGCCCTCCAGTAGTAGTACCATTCAAAGGAGAGCCCTTCAGTAGTAGTACCATTCAAAGGAGAGCCCTCCAGTAGTAGTACCATTCAAAGGAGAGCCCTCCAGTAGTAGTACCATTCAAAGGAGAGCCCTCCAGTAGTAGTACCATTCAAAGGAGAGCCCAGTAGTAGTACCAGTAGTAGTAGTACCATTCAAAGGAGAGCCCTCCAGTAGTAGTAGTAGTACCATTCAAAGGAGAACCCTCCAGTAGTAGTACCATTCAAAGGAGAGCCCTCCAGTAGTAGTACCATTCAAAGGAGAGCCCTCCAGTAGTAGTACCATTCAAAGGAGAGCCCTCCAGTAGTAGTACCATTCAAATGAGAGCCCTTCGGTAGTAGTACCATTCAAAGGAGAGCCCTCCAGTAGTAGTACCATTCAAAGGAGAGCCCTCCAGTAGTAGTACCATTCAAAGGAGAGCCCTCCAGTAGTAGTACCATTCAAAGGAGAGCCCTCCAGTAGTAGTACCATTCAAATGAGAGCCCTCCAGTAGTAGTACCATTCAAAGGAGAGCCCTCCAGTAGTAGTACCATTCAAAGGAGAGCCCTCCAGTAGTAGTACCATTCAAAGGAGAGCCCTCCAGTAGTAGTACCATTCAAAGGAGAGCCCTCCAGTAGTAGTACCATTCAAAGGAGAGCCCTCCAGTAGTAGTACCATTCAAAGGAGAACCCTCCAGTAGTAGTACCATTCAAATGAGAGCCCTTCGGTAGTAGTACCATTCTCCAGTAGTAGTACCATTCAAAGGAGAGCCCTCCAGTAGTAGTACCATTCAAATGTTCGGTAGTAGTACCACCATTCAAAGGAGAGCCCTCCAGTAGTAGTACCATTCAAAGAGCCCTCCAGTAGTAGTACCATTCCAGTAGTAGTACCATTCAAAGGAGAGCCCTCCAGTAGTAGTACCATTCAAAGGAGAGCCCTCCAGTAGTAGTACCATTCAAATGAGAGCCCTCCAGTAGTAGTACCATTCAAAGGAGAGCCCTCCAGTAGTAGTACCATTCAAAGGAGAGCCCTCCAGTAGTAGTACCATTCAAAGGAGAGCCCTCCAGTAGTAGTACCATTCAAAGGAGAGCCCTCCAGTAGTAGTACCATTCAAAGGAGAGCCCTCCAGTAGTAGTACCATTCAAATGAGAGCCCTCCAGTAGTAGTACCATTCAAAGGAGAGCCCTCCAGTAGTAGTACCATTCAAAGGAGAGCCCTCCAGTAGTAGTACCATTCAAAGGAGAGCCCTCCAGTAGTAGTACCATTCAAAGGAGAGCCCTCCAGTAGTAGTACCATTCAAAGGAGAGCCCTCCAGTAGTAGTACCATTCAAAGGAGAGCCCTCCAGTAGTAGTACCATTCAAAGGAGAGCAGTAGTAGTACCATTCAAATGAGAGCCCTTCGGTAGTAGTACCATTCAAAGGAGAGCCCTTAGTAGTAGTACCATTCAAAGGAGAGCCCTCCAGTAGTAGTACCATTCAAAGGAGAGCCCTCCAGTAGTAGTACCATTCAAAGGAGAGCCCTCCAGTAGTAGTACCATTCAAAGGAGAGCCCTCCAGTAGTAGTACCATTCAAAGGAGTGCCCTCCAGTAGTAGTACCATTCAAATGGAGAGCCCTCCAGTAGTATTCACCATTCAAAAGGAGAGCCCTCCAGTAGTAGTACCATTCAAAGGAGAGCCCTCCAGTAGTAGTCCCATTCAAAGGAGAGCCCTCCAGTAGTAGTACCATTCAAAGGAGAGCCCTCCAGTAGTAGTACCATTCAAAGGAGAGCCCTCCAGTAGTAGTACCATTCAAAGGAGAGCCCTCCGGTAGTAGTACCATTCAAAGGAGAGCCCTCCAGTAGTAGTACCATTCAAAGGAGAACCCTCCAGTAGTAGTACCATTCAAATGAGAGCCCTTCGGTAGTAGTACCATTCAAAGGAGAGCCCTCCAGTAGTAGTACCATTCAAAGGAGAGCCCTCCAGTAGTAGTACCATTCAAAGGAGAGCCCTCCAGTAGTAGTACCATTCAAAGGAGAGCCCTCCAGTAGTAGTACCATTCAAAGGAGAGAGTAGTAGTTCAAAGGAGAGCCCTCCAGTTAGTACCCTCCAGTAGTAGTACCATTCAAAGGAGAACCCTCCAGTAGTAGTACCATTCAAAGGAGCCCTTCGAGTATCTCATTCAAGGAGAGCCCTCCAGTAGTAGTACCATTCAAAGGAGAGCCCTCCAGTAGTAGTACCATTCAAAGGAGAGCCCTTCAGTAGTAGTACCATTCAAATGAGAGCCCTCCAGTAGTAGTACCATTCAAAGGAGAGCCCTCCAGTAGTAGTACCATTCAAAGGAGAGCCCTCCAGTAGTAGTACCATTCAAAGGAGAGCCCTCCAGTAGTAGTACCATTCAAAGGAGAGCCCTCCAGTAGTAGTACCATTCAAAGGAGAGTCCACCAGTAGTAGTACCATTCAAATGAGAGCACTTCAGTAGAAGTACCATTCAAATGAGAGCCCTCCAGTAGTAGTACCATTCAAAGGAGAGCCTTCCAGTAGTAGTACCATTCAAATGAGAGCCCTCCAGTAGTAGTACCATTCAAATGAGAGCCCTTCGGTAGTAGTACCATTCAAATGAGAGCCCTTCAGTAGTAGTACCATTCAAAGGAGAGCCCTCCAGTTGTAGTACCATTCAAATGAGAGCCCTCCAGTAGTAGTACCATTCAAAGGAGAGCCCTCCAGTAGTAGTACCATTCAAAGGAGAGCCCTCCAGTAGTAGTACCATTCAAATGAGAGCCCTTCAGTATTAGTACCATTCAAACGAGAGCCCTCCAGTAGTAGTACCATTCAAAGGAGAGCCCTCCAGTAGTAGTACCATTCAAAGGAGAGCCCTTCGGTAGTAGTACCATTCAAAGGAGAGCCCTCCAGTAGTAGTACCATTCAAAGGAGAGCCCTCCAGTAGTAGTACCATTCAAAGGAGAGCCCTTCGGTAGTAGTACCATTCAAAGCAGAGCCCTTAGTAGTAGTACCATTCAAAGGAGAGCCCTCCAGTAGTAGTACCATTCAAAGGAGAGCCCTCCAGTAGTAGTACCATTCAAATCCAGAGAGCCCTTCGGTAGTAGTACCATTCAAAGGAGAGCCCTCCAGTAGTAGTACCATTCAAAGGAGAGCCCTCCAGTAGTAGTACCATTCAAATGAGAGCCCTCCAGTAGTAGTACCATTCAAAGGAGAGCCCTCCAGTAGTAGTACCATTCAAAGGAGAGCCCTCCAGTAGTAGTACCATTCAAAGGAGAGCCCTCCAGTAGTAGTACCATTCAAAGGAGAGCCCTCCAGTAGTAGTACCATTCAAAGGAGAGCCCTCCAGTAGTAGTACCATTCAAAGGAGAACCCTCCAGTAGTAGTACCATTCAAAGAGAGAGCCCTTCCAGTAGTAGTACCATTCAAAGGAGAGCCCTCCAGTAGTAGTACCATTCAAAGGAGAGCCCTCCAGTAGTAGTACCATTCAAAGGAGAGCCCTCCAGTAGTAGTACCATTCAAAGGAGAGCCCTCCAGTAGTAGTACCATTCAAAGGAGAGCCCTCCAGTAGTAGTACCATTCAAAGGAGAGCCCTCCAGTAGTAGTACCATTCAAAGGAGAGCCCTCCAGTAGTAGTACCATTCAAAGGAGAGCCCTCCATTCAAAGGAGAGCCCTCCAGTAGTACCATTCAAAGGAGAGCCCTCCAGTAGTAGTACCATTCAAAGGAGAGTCCACCAGTAGTAGTACCATTCAAATGAGAGCACTTCAGTAGTAGTACCATTCAAATGAGAGCCCTCCAGTAGTAGTACCATTCAAAGGAGAGCCCTTCCAGTAGTAGTACCATTCAAATGAGAGCCCTCCAGTAGTAGTACCATTCAACTGAGAGCCCATTCAAATGGTAGTAGCCATTCAAATGAGAGCCCTTCAGTAGTAGTACCATTCAAAGGAGAGCCCTCCAGTAGTAGTACCATTCAAATGAGAGCCCTCCAGTAGTAGTACCATTCAAAGGAGAGCCCTCCAGTAGTAGTACCATTCAAAGGAGAGCCCTCCAGTAGTAGTACCATTCAAATGAGAGCCCTTCAGTATTAGTACCATTCAAAGGAGAGCCCTCCAGTAGTAGTACCATTCAAAGGAGAGCCCTCCAGTAGTAGTACCATTCAAAGGAGAGCCCTCCAGTAGTAGTACCATTCAAAGGAGAGCCCTCCAGTAGTAGTACCATTCAAAGGAGAGCCCTCCAGTAGTAGTACCATTCAAAGGAGAGCCCTCCAGTAGTAGTACCATTCAAAGCCAGAGCCCAAAGGAGAGCCCTCCAGTAGTAGTACCATTCAAAGGAGAGCCCTCCAGTAGTAGTACCATTCAAAGGAGAGCCCTCCAGTAGTAGTACCATTCAAAGGAGAGCCCTCCAGTAGTAGTACCATTCAAAGGAGAGCCCTCCAGTAGTAGTACCATTCAAAGGAGAGCCCTCCAGTAGTAGTACCATTCAAATGAGAGCCCTCCAGTAGTAAATTCAAAGAGAGCCCTCCAGTAGTAGTACCATTCAAAGGAGAGCCCTCCAGTAGTAGTACCATTCAAAGGAGAGCCCTCCAGTAGTAGTACCATTCAAAGGAGAGCCCTCCAGTAGTAGTACCATTCAAAGGAGAGCCCTCCAGTAGTAGTACCATTCAAAGGAGAGCCCTCCAGTAGTAGTACCATTCAAAGGAGAGCCCTCCAGTAGTAGTACCATTCAAAGGAGAGCCCTCCAGTAGTAGTACCATTCAAAGGAGAGCCCTCCAGTAGTAGTACCATTCAAGAGGAGAGCCCTCCAGGAGAGCCCTCCAGTAGTAGTACCATTCAAATGAGAGCCCTTCTACCATTCAGTAGTAGTACCATTCAAAGGAGAGCCCTCCAGTAGTAGTACCATTCAAAGGAGAGCCCTCCCATTCAAAGGAGAGCCCTCCAGTAGTAGTAGTACCATTCAAAGGAGAGCCCTCCAGTAGTAGTACCATTCAAAGGAGAGCCCTCCAGTAGTAGTACCATTCAAGGAGAGCCCTCCAGTAGTAGTACCATTCAAAGGAGAGCCCTCCAGTAGTAGTACCATTCAAAGGAGAGCCCTCCAGTAGTAGTACCATTCAAAGGAGAGCCCTCCAGTAGTAGTACCATTCAAAGGAGAGCCCTCCAGTAGTAGTACCATTCAAAGGAGAGCCCTCCAGTAGTAGTACCATTCAAAGTACCATTCAAAGGAGAGCCCTCCAGTAGTAGTACCATTCAAAGGAGAGCCCTCCAGTAGTAGTACCATTCAAAGGAGAGCCCTCCAGTAGTAGTACCATTCAAAGGAGAGCCCTCCAGTAGTAGTACCATTCAAATGAGAGCCCTCCAGTAGTAGTACCATTCAAAGGAGAGCCCTCCAGTAGTAGTACCATTCAAAGGAGAGCCCTCCAGTAGTAGTACCATTCAAAGGAGAGCCCTCCAGTAGTAGTACCATTCAAAAATGAGAGCCCTCCAGTAGAGTACCATTCAAATGAGAGCCCTCCAGTAGTAGTACCATTCACCATTCAAAGGAGAGCCTTCCAGTAGTAGTACCATTCAAAGGAGAGCCCTCCAGTAGTAGTACCATTCAAAGGAGAGCCCTCCAGTAGTAGTACCATTCAAAGAGAGCCCTCCAGTAGTAGTACCATTCAAATGAGAGCCCTCCAGTAGTAGTACCATTCAAAGGAGAGCCCTCCAGTAGTAGTACCATTCAAATGAGAGCCCTCCAGTAGTAGTACCATTCAAATGAGAGCCCTCCAGTAGTAGTACCATTCAAAGGAGAGCCCTCCAGTAGTAGTACCATTCAAATGAGAGCCCTTCAGTATTAGTACCATTCAAAGAGAGCCCTCCAGTAGTAGTACCATTCAAAGGAGAGCCCTCCAGTAGTAGTACCATTCAAAGGAGAGCCCTTCAGTAGTAGTACCATTCAAAGGAGAGCCCTCCAGTAGTAGTACCATTCAAAGGAGAGCCCTCCAGTAGTAGTACCATTCAAGGAGAGCCCATTCAGTAGTAGTACCATTCAAAGGAGAGCCCTCCAGTAGTAGTACCATTCAAAGGAGAGCCCTCCAGTAGTAGTACCATTCAAAGGAGAGCCCTCCAGTAGTAGTACCATTCAAAGGAGAGCCCTCCAGTAGTAGTACCATTCAAAGGAGAGCCCTCCAGTAGTAGTACCATTCAAAGGAGAGCCCTCCAGTCCATTCAAATGTAGTAGTACCATTCAAATGAGAGCCCTCCAGTAGTATTACCATTCAAAGGAGAGCCCTCCAGTAGTATTACCATTCAAAGGAGAGCCCTCCAGTAGTAGTCCCATTCAAAGGAGAGCCCTCCAGTAGTAGTACCATTCAAAGGAGAGCCCTCCAGTAGTAGTACCATTCAAAGGAGAGCCCTCCAGTAGTAGTACCATTCAAAGGAGAGCCCTCCAGTAGTAGTACCAGTGAAAAGGAGAGCCCTCCAGTAGTATTACCATTCAAAGGAGAGCCCTCCAGTAGTAGTCCCATTCAAAGGAGAGCCCTCCAGTAGTAGTACCATTCAAAGGAGAGCCCTCCAGTAGTAGTACCATTCAATGGAGAGCCCTCCAGTAGTAGTACCATTCAAAGGAGAGCCCTCCAGTAGTAGTACCATTCAAAGGAGAGACCTCCAGTAGTAGTACCATTCAAAGGAGAGCCCTCCAGTAGTAGTACCCAAAGGAGAGCCCTCCAGTAGTAGTACCATTCAAAGGAGAGCCCTCCAGTAGTAGTACCAGTGAAAAGGAGAGCCCTCCAGTAGTATTACCATTCAAAGGAGAGCCCTCCAGTAGTAGTCCCATTCAAAGGAGAGCCCTCCAGTAGTAGTACCATTCAAAGGAGAGCCCTCCAGTAGTAGTACCATTCAATGGAGAGCCCTCCAGTAGTAGTACCATTCAAAGGAGAGCCCTCCAGTTGTAGTACCATTCAAAGGAGAGACCTCCAGTAGTAGTACCATTCAAAGGAGAGCCCTCCAGTAGTAGTACCATTCAAAGGAGAGCCCTTCAGTAGTAGTACCATTCAAATGAGAGCCCTCCAGTAGTAGTACCATTCAAAGGGAACCCTCCAGTAGTAGTACCATTCAAATGAGAGCCCTTCGGTAGTAGTACCATTCAAAGGAGAGCCCTTCAGTAGTAGTACCATTCAAAGGAGAGCCCTCCAGTAGTAGTACCATTCAAAGGAGAGCCCTCCAGTAGTAGTACCATTCAAAGGAGAACCCTCCAGTAGTAGTACCATTCAAAGGAGAGCCCTCCAGTAATAGTACCATTCAAAGGAGAACCCTCCAGTAGTAGTACCATTCAAAGGAGAGCCCTTCAGTAGTAGTACCATTCAAATGAGAGCCCTCCAGTAGTAGTACCATTCAAATGAGAGCCCTTCAATAGTAGTACCATTCAAAGGAGAGCCCTCCAGTAGTAGTACCATTCAAAGGAGTGCCCTCCAGTAGTAGTACCATTCAAATGAGAGCCTTCCAGTAGTAGTACCATTCAAATGAGAGCCCTCCAGTAGTAGTACCATTCAAATGAGAGCCCTTCAGTAGTAGTACCATTCAAGGGAGAGCCCTCCAGTAGTAGTACCATTCAAAGGAGAGCCCTCCAGTAGTAGTACCATTCAAATGAGAACCCTCCAGTAGTAGTACCATTCAAAGGAGAGCCCTTCGGTAGTAGTACTATTCAAATGAGAGCCCTCCAGTAGTAGTACCATTCAATTGAGAGCCCTCCACTAGTAGTACCATTCAAAGGAGAGCCCTCCAGTAGTAGTACCATTCAAAGGAGAGCCCTTCGGTAGTAGTACCATTCAAATGAGAGCCCTCCAGTAGTAGTACCATTCAAATGAGAGCCCTTCGGTAGTAGTACCATTCAAAGGAGAGCCCTCCAGTAGTAGTACCATTCAAAGGAGAGCCCTTCGGTAGTAGTACTATTCAAATGAGAACCCTCCAGTAGTAGTACCATTCAAAGGAGAGCCCTCCAGTAGTAGTACCATTCAAATGAGAGCCCTTCAGTATTAGTACCATTCAAACGAGAGCCCTCCAGTAGTAGTACCATTCAAAGGAGAGCCCTCCAGTAGTAGTACCATTCAAAGGAGAGCCCTTCGGTAGTAGTACCATTCAAAGGAGAGCCCTCCAGTAGTAGTACCATTCAAAGGAGAGCCCTCCAGTAGTAGTACCATTCAAAGGAGAGCCCTTCGGTAGTAGTACCATTCAAAGCAGAGCCCTTAGTAGTAGTACCATTCAAAGGAGAGCCCTCCAGTAGTAGTACCATTCAAAGGAGAGCCCTCCAGTAGTAGTACCATTCAAAGGAGAGCCCTCCAGTAGTAGTACCATTCAAAGGAGAGCCCTCCAGTAGTAGTACCATTCAAAGGAGAGCCCTCCAGTAGTAGTACCATTCAAAGGAGAGCCCTCCAGTAGTAGTACCATTCAAAGGAGAGCCCTCCAGTAGTAGTCCCATTCAAAGGAGAGCCCTCCAGTAGTAGTACCATTCAAAGGAGAGCCCTCCAGTAGTAGTACCATTCAATGGAGAGCCCTCCAGTAGTAGTACCATTCAAAGGAGAGCCCTCCAGTTGTAGTACCATTCAAAGGAGAGACCTCCAGTAGTAGTACCATTCAAAGGAGAGCCCTCCAGTAGTAGTACCATTCAAAGGAGAGCAGTAGTAGTACCATTCAAAGGAGCCCTCCAGTAGTAGTACCATTCTCCAGTAGTAGTACCATTCAAATGAGAGCCCTCCAGTAGTAGTACCATTCAAAGGAGAGCCCTCAGTAGTAGTACCATTCAAATGAGAGCCCTCCAGTAGTAGTACCATTCAAAGGAGAGCCCTCCAGTAGTAGTACCATTCAAAGGAGAGCCCTCCAGTAGTAGTACCATTCAAAGGAGAGCCCTCCAGTAGTAGTACCATTCAAAGGAGAACCCCAGTAGTAGTACCATTCAAATGAGAGCCCTCCAGTAGTAGTACCATTCAAAGAGCCCTCCAGTAGTAGTACCATTCAAATGAGAGCCCTTCAGTAGTAGTACCATTCAAAGGAGAGCCCTCCAGTAGTAGTACCATTCAAATGAGAGCCCTCCAGTAGTAGTACCATTCAAAGGAGAGCCCTCCAGTAGTAGTACCATTCAAAGGAGAGCCCTCCAGTAGTAGTACCATTCAAATGAGAGCCCTTCAGTAGTAGTACCATTCAAATGAGAGCCCTCCAGTAGTAGTACCATTCAAAGGAGAGCCCTCCAGTAGTAGTACCATTCAAAGGAGAGCCCTCCAGTAGTAGTACCATTCAAATGAGAACCCTCCAGTAGTAGTACCATTCAAAAATGAGAGCCCTCCAGTAGTAGTACCATTCAAAGGAGAGCCCTCCAGTAGTAGTACCATTCAAAGGAGAGCCCTTCAGTAGTAGTACCATTCAAAGCAGAGCCCTTAGTAGTAGTACCATTCAAAGGAGAGCCCTCCAGTAGTAGTACCATTCAAATGAGAGCCCTCCAGTAGTAGTACCATTCAAAGGAGAGCCCTCCAGTAGTAGTACATTCAAAGTAGTAGTACCATTCAAATGAGAGAGTAGTAGTACCATTCAAAGGAGAGCCCTCCAGTAGTAGTACCATTCAAAGGAGCCCTCCGAGTACCATTCAAATGAGAGCCCTCCAGTAGTAGTACCATTCAAAGGAGAGCCCTCCAGTAGTAGTACCATTCAAAGGAGAGCCCTCCAGTAGTAGTACCATTCAAAGGAGAGCCCTCCAGTAGTAGTACCATTCAAAGGAGAGCCCTCCAGTAGTAGTACCATTCAAAGGAGAGCCCTTCCAGTAGTAGTACCATTCAAAGGAGAGCCCTCCAGTAGTAGTACCATTCAAAGGAGAGCCCTCCAGTAGTAGTACCATTCAAAGGAGAGCCCTCCAGTAGTAGTACCATTCCATTCAAAGGAGAGCCCTCCAGTAGTAGTACCATTCAAAGGAGAGCCCTCCAGTAGTAGTACCATTCAAAGGAGAGCCCTCCAGTAGTAGTACCATTCAAAGGAGAGCCCTCCAGTAGTAGTACCATTCAAAGGAGAGCCCTCCAGTAGTAGTACCATTCAAAGGAGAGCCAGTAGTAGTAGTACCATTCAAAGGGAGAGCCCTCCAGTAGTAGTACCATTCAAAGGAGAGCCCTCCAGTAGTAGTACCATTCAAAGGAGAGCCTCCAGTAGTAGTACCATTCAAAGTGAATTCAAAGGAGAGCCCTCCAGTAGTATTACCATTCAAAGGAGAGCCCTCCAGTAGTAGTACCATTCAAAGGAGAGCCCTCCAGTAGTAGTACCATTCAAAGGAGAGCCCTCCAGTAGTAGTACCATTCAAAGGAGAGCCCTCCAGTAGTAGTACCATTCAAAGGAGAGCCCTCCAGTAGTAGTACCATTCAAAGGAGAGCCCTCCAGTAGTAGTACCATTCAAAGGAGAGCCCTCCAGTAGTAGTACCATTCAAAGGAGAGCCCTTCAGTAGTAGTACCATTCAAATGAGAGCCCTCCAGTAGTAGTACCATTCAAAGGAGAACCCTCCAGTAGTAGTACCATTCAAATGAGAGCCCTTCAGTAGTAGTACCATTCAAAGGAGCCCTCCAGTAGAGCCCTCCAGTAGTAGTACCATTCAAAGGAGAGCCCTCCAGTAGTAGTACCATTCAAAGGAGAGCCCTCCAGTAGTAGTACCATTCAAAGGAGAACCCTCCAGTAGTAGTACCATTCAAAGGAGAGCTCTCCAGTAGTAGTACCATTCAATGGAGAGCCCTCCAGTAGTAGTACCATTCAAAGGAGAGCCCTACAGTAGTAGTACCATTCAAATGAGAGCCCTCCAGTAGTAGTACCATTCAAAGGAGAGCCCATTCAAAGGAGAGCCCTCCAGTAGTAGTACCATTCAAAGGAGAGCCCTCCAGTAGTAGTACCATTCAAAGGAGAGTCCACCAGTAGTAGTACCATTCAAATGAGAGCACTTCGGTAGAAGTACCATTCAAATGAGAGCCCTCCAGTAGTAGTACCATTCAAAGGAGAGCCTTCCAGTAGTAGTACCATTCAAATGAGAGCCCTCCAGTAGTAGTACCATTCAACTGAGAGCCCTTCGGTAGTAGTACCATTCAAATGAGAGCCCTTCAGTAGTAGTACCATTCAAAGGAGAGCCCTCCAGTTGTAGTACCATTCAAATGAGAGCCCTCCAGTAGTAGTACCATTCAAAGGAGAGCCCTCCAGTAGTAGTACCATTCAAAGGAGAGCCCTCCAGTAGTAGTACCATTCAAATGAGAGCCCTTCAGTATTAGTACCATTCAAACGAGAGCCCTCCAGTAGTAGTACCATTCAAAGGAGAGCCCTCCAGTAGTAGTACCATTCAAAGGAGAGCCCTTCGGTAGTAGTACCATTCAAAGGAGAGCCCTCCAGTAGTAGTGGCGGTTCCGGAGAGCCCTCCAGTAGTACCACGGTTCCGGTTGGAGCGAGCGGCCGCATCTACACTTCGGTCCGCAGGTAGTATAACTTTTTATAACTTTTCATTACATTTCGTTATAGTACAACGGTTTGATTTGTCTAATCTTAGCAATTTCTTCTTAGCCAGCTACATAGCCGTCTTTGTATCAACGACAATTGCATAATTATCGTATTTCGTCGTCCTAACGTATCTGCCCAGCAGCTAGCTAAGCAGCTAAGCAGCTAGCTAACATCCACTGTCCACTAGCACTGTAGAAACTATTACACTCAACTGAACGACTCGATTAGCGTAGTGTCAGCTAGCTACATAGTTGTCTTCGTATCCAAGACAATTGTGCAGTTTAGAGTGTGTAGACTTAGAGTGATTATCTTAATTTACCGAGGTTAGCTAGCCAGCTATTTGTCGTCCTTAACGTAGGAAATGCTGCTAGCTAGCTAGCCAACAAAGCCAACCTCTACCGAATTGAACTCCAACTACCCGGTCAACATTCCGTAGTTCCACAGGTAGTATCACATTTTCATTTCACTTCATTACAGTACAACGGTTTGATTTGTTTGATCGTAGCTAGCCAGCTACATAGCCGTCTTTGTTTCTAAGACAATTGTGTAGTCTAGAGCGATTTTCTAGGTTAGCTGGCCAGCTATTGTCGTTCTTCTAACGTAGCTAGCCAGCTAGCCCCCGAATAGCAGCACTGTTGTAACTATTACAGTACAACGGTTTGTTTTGTTTGATCGTAGCTAGCTAGCTACATAGCCGTCTTTGTATCTAAGACAATTGTGTAGCCTAGAGCGATTTTCTAGGTTAGCCAGCCAGCTATTGTCGTTCTTTTAAGTAACGGAACGCAATCAACCTTGCTAGCTAGCCAGCTAGCCCCCGAATAGCAGCACTGTAGAAACTATTACACTCGACGGAACGACTTGATTAGTGTAGTGTCAACATCGCAGCCACTACCAGCTAGCCTACTCCAGCAGTACTGTTTCATTTCAATCATTTTAGTCAATAAGATTCTTGCTACGTAAGCTTAACTTTCTGAACATTCGAGACGTGTAGTCCACTTGTCATTCCAATCTCCTTTGCATTAGCGTAGCCTCTTCTGTACCCTGTTAACTATGTGTCTATCTATCCCTGTTCTCTCCTCTCTGCACAGACCATACAAACGCTCCACACCGCGTGGCCGCGGCCACCCTAATCTGGTGGTCCCAGCGCGCACGACCCACGTGGAGTTCCTGGTCTCCGGTAGCCTCTGGAACTGCCGATCTGCGGCCAACAAGGCAGAGTTCATCTCAGCCTATGCCTCCCTCCAGTCCCTCGACTTCCTGGCACTGACGGAAACATGGATCACCACAGATAACACTGCTACTCCTACTGCTCTCTCTTCGTCCGCCCACGTGTTCTCGCACACCCGAGAGCTTCTGGTCAGCGGGGTGGTGGCACCGGGATCCTCATCTCTCCCAAGTGGTCATTCTCTCTCTCTCCCCTTACCCATCTATCTATCGCCTCCTTTGAATTCCATGCTGTCACAGTTACCAGCCCTTTCAAGCTTAACATTCTTATCATTTATCGCCCTCCAGGTTCCCTCGGAGAGTTCATCAATGAGCTTGATGCCTTGATAAGCTCCTTTCCTGAGGACGGCTCACCTCTCACAGTCCTGGGCGACTTTAACCTCCCCACGTCTACCTTTGACTCATTCCTCTCTGCCTCCTTCTTTCCACTCCTCTCCTCTTTGACCTCACCCTCTCACCTTCCCCCCTACTCACAAGGCAGGCAATACGCTCGACCTCATCTTTACTAGATGCTGTTCTTCCACTAACCTCACTGCAACTCCCCTCCAAGTCTCCGACCACTACCTTGTATCCTTTTCCCTCTCGCTCTCATCCAACACTTCCCACACTGCCCCTACTCGGATGGTATCGCGCCGTCCCAACCTTCGCTCTCTCTCCCCCGCTACTCTTTCCTCTTCCATCCTTTCATCTCTTCCCTCTGCTCATACCTTCTCCAACCTTTCTCCTGACTCTGCCTCCTCAACCCTCCTCTCTTCCCTTTCTGCATCCTTTGACTCTCTATGTCCCCTATCCTCCAGGCCGGCTCGGTCCTCCCCTCCCGCTCCGTGGCTCGATGACTCATTGCGAGCTCACAGAACAGAGCTCCGGGCAGCCGAGCGGAAATGGAGGAAAACTCGCCTCCCTGCGGACCTGGCATCCTTTCACTCCCTCCTCTCTACATTTTCCTCCTCTGTCTCTGCTGCTAAAGCCACTTTCTACCACTCTAAATTCCAAGCATCTGCCTCTAACCCTAGGAAGCTCTTTGCCACCTTCTCCTCCCTTCTGAATCCTCCTCCCCCTCCCCCTCCTCCCTCTCTGCAGATGACTTCGTCAACCATTTTGAAAAGAAGGTCGACGACATCCGATCCTCGTTTGCTAAGTCAAACGACACCGCTGGTTCTGCTCACACTGCCCTACCCTGTGCTCTGACCTCTTTCTCCCCTCTCTCTCCAGATGAAATCTCGCTTCTTGTGACGGCCGGCCGCCCAACAACCTGCCCGCTCGACCCTATCCCCTCCTCTCTCCTCCAGACCATTTCCGGGGACCTTCTCCCTTACCTCACCTCGCTCATCAACTCATCCCTGACCGCTGGCTACGTCCCTTCCGTCTTCAAGAGAGCGAGAGTTGCACCCCTTCTGAAGAAACCTACACTCGATCCCTCCGATGTCAACAACTACAGACCAGTATCCCTTCTTTCTTTTCTCTCCAAAACTCTTGAACGTGCCGTCCTTGGCCAGCTCTCCCTCTATCTCTCTCAGAATGACCTTCTTGATCCAAATCAGTCAGGTTTCAAGACTAGTCATTCAACTGAGACTGCTCTTCTCTGCATCACGGAGGCGCTCCGCACTGCTAAAGCTAACTCTCTCTCCTCTGCTCTCATCCTTCTAGACCTATCGGCTGCCTTCGATACTGTGAACCATCAGATCCTCCTCTCCACCCTCTCCGAGTTGGGCATCTCCGGCGCGGCCCACGCTTGGATTGCGTCCTACCTGACAGGTCGCTCCTACCAGGTGGCGTGGCGAGAATCTGTCTCCTCGCCACGCGCTCTCACCACTGGTGTCCCCCAGGGCTCTGTTCTAGGCCCTCTCCTATTCTCGCTATACACCAAGTCACTTGGCTCTGTCATAACCTCACATGGTCTCTCCTATCATTGCTATGCAGACGACACACAATTAATCTTCTCCTTTCCCCCTTCTGATGACCAGGTGGCGAATCGCATCTCTGCATGTCTGGCAGACATATCAGTGTGGATGACGGATCACCACCTCAAGCTGAACCTCGGCAAGACGGAGCTGCTCTTCCTCCCGGGGAAGGACTGCCCGTTCCATGACCTCGCCATCACGGTTGACAACTCCATTGTGTCCTCCTCCCAGAGCGCTAAGAACCTTGGCGTGATCCTGGACAACACCCTGTCGTTCTCAACCAACATCATGGCGGTGGCCCGTTCCTGTAGGTTCATGCTCTACAACATCCGCAGAGTACGACCCTGCCTCACACAGGAAGCGGCGCAGGTCCTAATCCAGGCACTTGTCATCTCCCGTCTGGATTACTGCAACTCGCTGTTGGCTGGGCTCCCTGCCTGTGCCATTAAACCCCTACAACTCATCCAGAACGCCGCAGCCCGTCTGGTGTTCAACCTTCCCAAGTTCTCTCACGTCACCCCGCTCCTCCGCTCTCTCCACTGGCTTCCAGTTGAAGCTCGCATCCGCTACAAGACCATGGTGCTTGCCTACGGAGCTGTGAGGGGAACGGCACCGCAGTACCTCCAGGCTCTGATCAGGCCCTACACCCAAGCAAGGGCACTGCGTTCATCCACCTCTGGCCTGCTCGCCTCCCTACCATTGAGGAAGTACAGCTCCCGCTCAGCCCAGTCAAAACTGTTCGCTGCTCTGGCCCCCAATGGTGGAACAAACTCCCTCACGACGCCAGGACAGCGGAGTCAATCACCACCTTCCGGAGACACCTGAAACCCCACCTCTTCAAGGAATACCTAGGATAGGATAAGTAATCCTTCTCACCCCCCCCCCCCCCTTAATGACTTAGATGCACTATTGTAAAGTGGCTGTTCCACTGGATGTCAGAAGGTGAATTCACCAATTTGTAAGTCGCTCTGGATAAGAGCGTCTGCTAAATGACTTAAATGTAAATGTAATGTAAATGTAGTACCATTCAAAGGAGAGCCCTCCAGTAGTAGTACCATTCAAAGGAGAGCCCTTCGGTAGTAGTACCATTCAAAGCAGAGCCCTTAGTAGTAGTACCATTCAAAGGAGAGCCCTCCAGTAGTAGTACCATTCAAAGGAGAGCCCTCCAGTAGTAGTACCATTCAAAGGAGAGCCCTCCAGTAGTAGTACCATTCAAAGGAGAGCCCTCCAGTAGTAGTACCATTCAAAGGAGTGCCCTCCGGTAGTAGTACCATTCAAATGAGAGCCCTCCAGTAGTATTACCATTCAAAGGAGAGCCCTCCAGTAGTATTACCATTCAAAGGAGAGCCCTCCAGTAGTAGTCCCATTCAAAGGAGAGCCCTCCAGTAGTAGTACCATTCAAAGGAGAGCCCTCCAGTAGTAGTACCATTCAAAGGAGAGCCCTCCAGTAGTAGTACCATTCAAAGGAGAGCCCTCCAGTAGTAGTACCAGTGAAAAGGAGAGCCCTCCAGTAGTATTACCATTCAAAGGAGAGCCCTCCAGTAGTAGTCCCATTCAAAGGAGAGCCCTCCAGTAGTAGTACCATTCAAAGGAGAGCCCTCCAGTAGTAGTACCATTCAATGGAGAGCCCTCCAGTAGTAGTACCATTCAAAGGAGAGCCCTCCAGTTGTAGTACCATTCAAAGGAGAGACCTCCAGTAGTAGTACCATTCAAAGGAGAGCCCTCCAGTAGTAGTACCATTCAAAGGAGAGCCCTCCAGTAGTAGTACCATTCAAAGGAGAGCCCTCCAGTAGTAGTACCAGTGAAAAGGAGAGCCCTCCAGTAGTATTACCATTCAAAGGAGAGCCCTCCAGTAGTAGTCCCATTCAAAGGAGAGCCCTCCAGTAGTAGTACCATTCAAAGGAGAGCCCTCCAGTAGTAGTACCATTCAATGGAGAGCCCTCCAGTAGTAGTACCATTCAAAGGAGAGCCCTCCAGTTGTAGTACCATTCAAAGGAGAGACCTCCAGTAGTAGTACCATTCAAAGGAGAGCCCTCCAGTAGTAGTACCATTCAAAGGAGAGCCCTTCAGTAGTAGTACCATTCAAATGAGAGCCCTCCAGTAGTAGTACCATTCAAAGGGGAACCCTCCAGTAGTAGTACCATTCAAATGAGAGCCCTTCGGTAGTAGTACCATTCAAAGGAGAGCCCTTCAGTAGTAGTACCATTCAAAGGAGAGCCCTCCAGTAGTAGTACCATTCAAAGGAGAGCCCTCCAGTAGTAGTACCATTCAAAGGAGAACCCTCCAGTAGTAGTACCATTCAAAGGAGAGCCCTCCAGTAATAGTACCATTCAAAGGAGAACCCTCCAGTAGTAGTACCATTCAAAGGAGAGCCCTTCAGTAGTAGTACCATTCAAATGAGAGCCCTCCAGTAGTAGTACCATTCAAATGAGAGCCCTTCAATAGTAGTACCATTCAAAGGAGAGCCCTCCAGTAGTAGTACCATTCAAAGGAGTGCCCTCCAGTAGTAGTACCATTCAAATGAGAGCCTTCCAGTAGTAGTACCATTCAAATGAGAGCCCTCCAGTAGTAGTACCATTCAAATGAGAGCCCTTCAGTAGTAGTACCATTCAAGGGAGAGCCCTCCAGTAGTAGTACCATTCAAAGGAGAGCCCTCCAGTAGTAGTACCATTCAAATGAGAACCCTCCAGTAGTAGTACCATTCAAAGGAGAGCCCTTCGGTAGTAGTACTATTCAAATGAGAGCCCTCCAGTAGTAGTACCATTCAATTGAGAGCCCTCCACTAGTAGTACCATTCAAAGGAGAGCCCTCCAGTAGTAGTACCATTCAAAGGAGAGCCCTTCGGTAGTAGTACCATTCAAATGAGAGCCCTCCAGTAGTAGTACCATTCAAATGAGAGCCCTTCGGTAGTAGTACCATTCAAAGGAGAGCCCTCCAGTAGTAGTACCATTCAAAGGAGAGCCCTTCGGTAGTAGTACTATTCAAATGAGAACCCTCCAGTAGTAGTACCATTCAAATGAGAGCCCTCCAGTAGTAGTACCATTCAAATGAGAGCCCTCCAGTAGTAGTACCATTCAAATGAGAGCCCTTTGGTAGTAGTACCATTCAAATGAGAGTCCTTCGGTAGTAGTACCATTCAAATGAGAGTCCTTTGGTAGTAGTACCATTCAAATGAGAGCCCTTCGGTAGTAGTACCAAAACATTCATAGGCCATTTTGTCAAAATTGAGTTTACAAGTTGGTCAACTTTCAAAGCAGAATTACTGTCCCATTATTCCTCAAATGTATTGTATGATATACCACTTTGTAGCTCTGTGTCTCTGCTTTCATCCAATGTAAAAAACAGACTTTCATATTTTGCTACATAAGACTGAATAAAGGCTGTCGGTCACATTTTGCTACTTTACAGACTCCTTATAAAATTGATTGAATAAATAAATATCCCAAGCAAGCTTCACACAATACCCCATAATGACAACGTGAACACCGGTTTTTGGAAATGTTTGCAAATTTAGCAAAAAATAAAACTGAAATACCTTATTTACAAAAGCATTCAGACCCTTTGCTATGAAACTCGAAATTGAGTTCAGGTGCATCCTGTTTCCATTGATCACCCTTGAGATGTTTCTACAACTTGATTGGAGTCTAGCTATGGTAAATTCAATTAATTGGACATGATTAGGAAAGGCACACAACTGTCTATAAAAGGTCCCACAGTTGACAATCAATGTCAGAACAAAAACCAAAGCCATGAGGTCGAAGGAATTGCCTGTCGAGCTCCGAGACAGGATTGTGTCGAGGCACAGATCTTGGAAAGGGCACTAAAACATTTATACAGCATTGAAGGTCCCCAATAACACATGCCCTCCATCATTAAATGGAAGAGATCTGGAACCACAGAGACTCTTCCTAGAGCTGGCCACCCAGCCAAACTGAGCAATTGGGGGAGAAGGGCTTTGGTCTGGAAGGTTAACAAGAACCCGATGGTCACTCTGACAGAGCTCTAGAGATCCTCTGTGGAGATTGGAGAACCTTCCAGAATGATCTCTGCAGCACTCCACCAATCAGGCCTATAATTATAGTGGCCAGATGGAAGCCACTCCTCAGTAAAAGTCACATGACAGGCCGCTTGGAGTTTGCCAAAAGTCACCTCAAGACTCTCAGACCATGAGAAACTAGATTATCTGGTCTGATGAAACGAAGATAGAACCCTTTGGCCTAAATGCCAAGTGTCACATCTTTAGGAAACCTGGCACCATCCCTACTGTGAAGCATGTTAGTGGCAGCATCATGCTGTGGGGATGTTTGTCAGTGGCAGGGACTGAGAGACAAGTCAGGATCAAGGTAAAGATGAACAGAGCTAAGCACAGAGAGTTGTCATTGCAGGCAATCTCAACACTGTGCGTTACAGGGAAGACATCATCCTCCCTCATGTGGTACCCTTCCTGCAGGCTCATCCTGACATGACCCTCCAGCATGACAATGCCACCAGCCATACTGCTTGTTCTGTGCGTGATTTCCTGCAAGACAGGAATGTCAGTGTTCTGCCATGGCCAGCGAAGAGCCCGGGATCTCAATCTCATTGAGCACGCCTGGGACCTGTTGGATAAGAGGGTGAGGGCTAAGGCCATTACCCCCAGAAATGTCCAGGAACTTGCAGGTGCCTTGGTGGATGAGTGGGGTAACATCTCACAGCATGAACTGGAAAATCCTGTGCAGTCCATGCGGAGGAAATGCACTGCAGTACTTAACGCAGCTGGTGGCCACACCAGACACTGACTGTTATGATTTTGATCCCCCCCCTTTGTTCAGGGACCCATTATTCCATTTCTGTTAGTCACATGTCTGTGGAACTTGTTCAAATCAAATCAAATGTATTTATATAGCCCTTCGTACATCAGCTGATATCTCAAAGTGCTGTACAGAAACCCAGCCTAAAACCCCAAACAGCAAGCAATGCAGGCGTAGAAGCACGGTGGCTAGGAAAAACTCCCTACAAAGGCCAAAACCTAGGAAGAAACCTAGAGAGGAACCATGCTATGTGGGGCGGCCAGTCCTCTTCTGGCTGTGCCGGGTGGAGATTATCACAGAACATGGCCAAGATGTTCAAATGTTCATAAATGACCAGCATGGTCCAATAATAATGAGGCAGAACAGTTGAAACTGGAGCAGCAGCACGGCCAGGTGGACTGGGGACAGTAAGGAGTCATCATGTCAGGTAGTCCTGAGGCATGGTCCTAGGGCTCAGGTCCTCCGAGAGAGAGAAAGATAGAGAGAAAGAGAGAATTAGAAAGAGCACACTTAAATTCACACAGGACACCGAATAGGACAGGAGAAGTACTCCAGATATAACAAACGGACCCAAACTTGTTCAGTTTATGTCTCAGTTGTTGAATCTTGTTATGTTCTTACAAATATTTACACATGTTAAGTTTGCTGAAAATAAACGCAGTTGACAGTGAGAGGACGGTTCTTTTTTTGCTGAGTTTAAATGCACTGAGCTTTAAGCACACTGTTTGATTAAATAATTAAAACACACAAACTACCCGAGAATACGACGGCAATTGATTTGGGCTGGGCTCGGAGAGCGAGTACCTGTATGACTGGAGTAGGTTCTCTCTCTCCTCTCTGCTGCCGCAACCAGGGGCCATAGCATAGCAACAGGGTTTATTGCACTGTCCGTGGTGCTGAAGCTGCAACATAATTACAACCATTTCTTACTTGTTTTTTTACTGACTGAAAAGTTCTGTTACCGAAATCCCAAATTTTTTTATGAAAAACAGTCCCTATTCCCGCAACCCTTGCCATCTTTACGTGACACATGTGTGCATCCCATGCACATGACTAATAAGGCCTGACCTACAGGGCCTGACCTACAGCTGCGGTGATCCCCCTCTTCAAAGGGGGACACTCTCAGGACCCAAATTGCTACAGACCTATATCTATCCTACCATGCCTTTCTAAGGTCTTCGAAAGCCAAGTCAACAAACAGATTACCGACCATTTCGAATCTCACCATACCTTCTCTGCTATGCAATCTGGTTTCAGAGCTGGTCATGGGTGCACCTCAGCCACGCTCAAGGTCCTAAACGATATCTTAACCGCCATCGATAAGAAACATTACTGTGCAGCCGTATTCATTGATCTAGCCAAGGCTTTCGACTCTGTCAATCACCACATCCTCATCGGCAGACTCGACAGCCTTGGTTTCTCAAATGATTGCCTCGCCTGGTTCACCAACTACTTCTCTGATAGAGTTCAGTGTGTCAAATCGGAGGGTCTGCTGTCCGGACCTCTGGCAGTCTCTATGGGGGTGCCACAGGGTTCAATTCTTGGACCGACTCTCTTCTCTGTATACATCAATGAGGTCGCTCTTGCTGCTGGTGAGTCTCTGATCCACCTCTACGCAGACGACACCATTCTGTATACTTCTGGCCCTTCTTTGGACACTGTTTTAACAACCCTCCAGGCAAGCTTCAATGCCATACAACTTCCGTGGCCTCCAATTGCTCTTAAATACAAGTAAAACTAAATGCATGCTCTTCAACCGATCGCTACCTGCACCTACCCGCCTGTCCAACATCACTACTCTGGACGGTTCTGACTTAGAATACGTGGACAACTACAAATACTTAGGTGTCTGGTAAGACTGTAAACTCTCCTTCCAGACCCATATCAAACATCTCCAATCCAAAGTTAAATCTAGAAGTGGCTTCCTATTTCGCAACAAAGCATCCTTCACTCATGCTGCCAAACATACCCTTGTAAAACTGACCATCCTACCAATCCTCGACTTTGGCGATGTCATTTACAAAATAGCCTCCAATACCCTACTCAACAAATTGGATGCAGTCTATCACAGTGCAATCCGTTTTGTCACCAAAGCCCCATATACTACCCACCATTGCGACCTGTACGCTCTTGTTGGCTGGCCCTCGCTTCATACTCGTCGCCAAACCCACTGGCTCCATGTCATCTACAAGACCCTGCTAGGTAAAGTCCCCCCTTATCTCAGCTCGCTGGTCACCATAGCATCTCCCACCTGTAGCACACGCTCCAGCAGGTATATCTCTCTAGTCACCCCCAAAACCAATTCTTTCTTTGGCCGCCTCTCTTTCCAGTTCTCTGCTGCCAATGATTGGAACGAACTACAAAAATCTCTGAAACTGGAAACACTTATCTCCCTCACTAGCTTTAAGCACCAACTGTCAGAGCAGCTCACAGATTACTGCACGTGTACATAGCCCACGTATAATTTAGCCCAAACAACTACCTCTTTTAATTATTTTGCTCCTTTGCACCCCATTATTTTTTATTTCTACTTTGCACATTCTTCCATTGCAAATCTACCATTCCAGTGTTTTACTTGCTATATTGTATTTACTTTGCCACCATGGCCTTTTTTTGCCTTTACCTCCCTTATCTCACCTCATTTGCTCATATCGTATATAGACTTGTTTATACTGTATTATTGACTGTATGTTTGTTTTATTCCATGTGTAACTCTGTGTCGTTGTATGTGTCAAACTGCTTTGCTTTATCTTGGCCAGGTTGCAATTGTAAATGAGAACTTGTTCTCAACTTGCCTACCTGGTTAAATAAAGGTGAAAAAAAAAAATAAAAAATAATATCAATAAATTGGTTATGACAAACTCCTACACAGTAACACGTGACAGCATAATAAATGCGGAAGATGTGAAAAGAAACTTCAAATGGGAGAATGTTTACTGTTTGCTCAGGAGGGAGCAAACACTAGGCAAGTCAGTTAAGAACAAATACTTATTTTCAATGATGGCCTAGGAACAGTGGGTTAACTGCCTGTTCAGGGGCAGAATGACAGATTTGTACCTTGTCAGCTCGGGGATTTGAACTTGCAACCTTTCGCTTACTAGTCCAATGCTCTAACCACTAGGCTACCCTGCCACCCCCAGGGTAGCCTAGTCCTATGTGAGGGGGGAGTCCTATGTGTGAAAGACATTTGACTTAGTTGTGGAAGCTTACAATACCCCCAAAAACCGGACAGTTTGTAAATGACACTAAATAAATTCTAAGTGTACCAGAGTGAATTGTAAAGCCTTTATTCCTGCAAAGACTGAAAACAGTTGCATGCATTCCTGAATGCAGTTGCCAATATGTTTCAGTTTATTTATTGACCCTTTTGTTAATTTCATTTTACAACTAAAATGCTTGATTATTTCAAAGCATGAATGACTCATATGCTGTGTGATGATTGATTGATTGATGCCGTAGCCTATAGGCTGCATTGAATTATAGGCCTAAGTAAGTCATGGTATTAAGACAGCTAAACAGGACTTCAGCTCGATGGTGGTTATACTACATACTAAGCCTACTTGTAACGATGTGCGCTGAGTCGCAAAGCAAGTTCAGGGAGTGAGTATTATAATTAAATAAACAGAACATAATACAAAACAAGAAACACTAACAGCACACAGACATGAAACAGAAACAGAAACAATAACACCTGGGGAAGGAACCAAAGGGAGTGACATAAATAGGGAAGGTAATCAGGGAGGTGATGGAGTCCAGGTGAGTCTAACGAAACGCAGGAGCGCGTAACGATGGTGACAGGTGTGCGCCATATCGAGCGGCCTGGTGACCTAGAGGCCAGAGAGGGAGCACACGTGACAGTAACCCTCCCGACTCGCTGGCCAAAATGACGATTCCGGGGAACAGAAGTGGACCGGTCACCTCTGCAGAGGCGCAGGAAACCTGGCAATCTGGCTGAGATGCAGGAACATGGCGACCTAGAGCTCCGGAGAGAGAGCATAACTGACGATACCCCCGCCCCGGCGCGTTCGGCACCAGCCGCAGGGATCAGGAAAAGACCGGTCACCCTCGCTGAAGCGCGGGAACCTGTCGCCGGCTGGGACGCGGGAACCTGACAGACCGGCTGAGGCAGGGGAGCCTGGCGATCTGGTTGAGGCATGAGAGCCTGACAAGCCAGTGGAAGCAGGGGAGCCTGGCGATCCAGTGAAGGTATGAAAGCCCGACGAGCCGGCTGAGGCAGGGGAGCCTGTTGATCCGGCAGAGGCACGAGAGCCTGTAGCGGCTCCCAGACCCGACGTCATTCCCACCTAACCAACAACAACAACAAAAAAACACTCCCTGATGCCTCCCTTAGGCGTCATTCTGTAACGATGTGCACTGAGAGTCGCAAAGCAAGTTCAGGGGGTGAGTGTTTTACACAACAGAACATAATACAAAACAAGAAACACAGACATGAAACAGAAACAATGACGCCTGGGGAAGGAACCACATGGAGTGACATATATAGGGAAGCTAATCAGGGAGGTGATGGAGTCCAGGTGAGTCTGATGACACGCAGCATTGTGTAACGATGGTGACAGGTGTGCGCCATAACGAGCAGCCTGGTGACCTAGAGGCCGAGGAGGTAGCACATGTGACACTACTAATGATAATGACATTACAAGTATTAGAATGGTGATCTTAATAATAAGTGTAATAATAACAATAAGAAAGAGATCATGAAAAAGGAGGGTATAGAAGTGAGAGCTTCGCAGCCATGTGCATAGCCTATTAGATTTGTGTGTGACAAACAGGTGCTGTTAGACTACAATATTATTTCTGCCTGTTTGGAACAGTGTAAACAACACTACACGAATTATAAGTAACACCAGAGACTGTTCTAAAACATTGTAAGGCCTTTATTACAGCATAGCAAATATTAAAAACAGACAAGATTGTGAAATTGCTTTATCTGACATGTTGCATGAGGCTAAGATATCAAGGAATCAGTAAGCCATTAAACAAACTCTCAAATAGGCAACAGTTTGATTTATAATGCCAGGTACAGGTACAGCTATTGAATATAAACCTAATTAAGTTGGTTTCCTCTTTCCTCACTTTTCCTGTTTTCTCATCTCCTCACTCCGCTGCTGCCTCCACCATATTGTTCTCAACACCAATATGCTGTGTAAGAACCAACGCTGGAGTAGAGAAGCAGGTACGGAGACTGAACATTTCATTTTGCACAGACATGGAACAGGACAGGAGCAGCGTCAGAACCAGGTAACAAAACGACAAACAACAATTAATGATGAAGGGGGGAACAAACAGATATAGGGGAAGTAATGAAACAGGTGATTAAGTCCAGGTGAGTGCAATAAATCGCTGATGCGTGTGACGAGGGAAGCAGGTGTGCGTAATGATAGTACCCCCCGGAGTCCCACCTGGACGAGCATGACTGGCCGGCCGAGGCATTGGCCGGTGAACCAGCCGGCAGGGGCGTAGTAACCCGACGAACCGGCAGAGGCGTAGGCGCCTGACGATCCGGCTGAGGCCTGACGAGGGATGGGCGCCCGCCAAGCCAACCGGGGCAAGGAAACCTCTCGAGCCAGCTAGGGCTTTGAAGCCCGAGGAGCCAGCTAAGGCACCCCCGGTTCCATCGGCGGCGGCCCCCGGAGCCGACGTCACCACCAACCAAAAAGTGAACACCCTCTGATGCTTCAAATGATTATGCTAACATAATTGCAAAAGGGTTTTCTAATGATCAATTAGCCTTTAAAATGATAAACTTGGATTAACTAACACAACATGCCATTGGAACACAGAAGTGATGGTTGCTGATAATGGGCTTCTGTACGCCTATCTAGATACTCTACACAAAAAAATCTGCCGTTTCCAGCTACAAGTCATTTACAACATTAATGTCTACACTGTATTTCTGATCAATTTTATGTTATTTTAATGGACAAAAAAATGTGCTTTTCTTTCAAAAACAAGGACATTTCTAAGTGACCGCAAGCTTTTGAACACACACATATATGTATGTGTGTGTGTATTATAATCTGCAAAACTGGATAACTATTGCATGTCACTGAAGGGTTTACTGGGGAATTCTGAAATCACACCAATCCACGTTATTTTCTGTTACTTTACGAGTAAAAAAAACACATTCTACATTTGCATCCAGCTTTACACACAAATGCTAATTTGATTTGCAACAAATATTTATCCTTCTGTTCCTGATTGTTCTCTGTTGGTCCATACCAGAGTGGAGAGTATGGTAAGTGAGAACCGTATGTCAAACTGCAAACATATCAAACTACGTTTTTAAGGAAAGTTTTACTTGCAATTGCTTTGAGTTGTTTGACATACGGTGGTTGTGGTTGTCTTACCTGCTTCCGTTGAATGCACTGACTGTAACTCACTCTGAATAAGAGAGTCGGTTAAATGACTTAAATGTAAATCTAGAAGGGCATGTCATATTGAAAAAAGTAAGAAGTGTGTGTATCACATTACAAACAAATTGACCTACAGTAAGTGAGAAGGGTGTGTTTAGAGGTAGGTGAATGAGTCAGGCGCAGGAGAGCAGAGGTGTCCGAGATGCATAATTTTAATGGGCAAGTCCACCAACATACAGGTAATGTCACGTTCGTCGTATGGAGGAGACCAAAGCGCAGCGTGATTAGAATACATACTTTTTAATGAAGACGAAGAACACTTAACAAACTATACAAAACAACAAATCGACCGAGAAGCTATATAAAACTAGTGCAGACACAGGCAACTAGACATAGATAATAACCCACGAAATACCCAAAGAAGATGGCTGCCTGAATATGGTCCCCAATCAGAGACAACGATAAACACCTGCCTCTAATTGAGAACCAATCTAGGCAACCATATATATATACAGTGCCTTGCGAAAGTATTCGGCCCACTTGAACTTTGCGACCTTTTGCCACATTTCAGGCTTCAAACATAAAGATATAAAACTGTATTTTTTTGATTACACACAGGTGGATTGTATTTATCATCATCAGTCATTTAGGTCAACATTGGATCATTCAGAGATTCTCACTGAACTTCTGGAGAGAGTTTGCTGCACTGAAAGTAAAGGGGCTGAATAATTTTGCACGCCCAATTCTTCAGTCTTTGATTTGTTAAAAAAGTTTGAAATATCCAATAAATGTCGTTCCACTTCATGATTGTGTCCCACTTGTTGTTGATTCTTCACAAAAAAATACAGTTTTATATCTTTATGTTTGAAGCCTGAAATGTGGCAAAAGGTCGCAAAGTTCAAGGGGGCCGAATACTTTCGCAAGGCACTGTATATATAAACACCTAGATCACATATGTCAGAGTCAAGGCCCGCGGGCCACATCCGGCCCGCGAGAAGGTTTTTTACGGCCCCTGGGATGATCTTGATTTATTATTAGAACCGGCCCGCAGACCGCAGCAAGCCGGCAGCCCGCAGATCTTTTACACGCACCAATACTACATTTCCCACAATGCAACGGTGACGCACCGAGCAGTAGGCTGCTTCATTTCAATATTTATTGGCACAGCAGTCGTCAGCATCACAGTAAAATTAACTTTCAGATACCCATCAAAAATGGCAAAACGGAAGGTGGACACTGAGAACCGGGGTTTCAAACAAGGTGGGAGTCGGAGTATATGTTCACGGAGGTAGCTGGAAAACCTGTGTGTCTTCTGTGTGGAGAAAGTGTGGCGGTACTGAAAGAGTATAATCTGAGACGACATTATGAAATGAAACACGCGGACAAAAACAAGAATATGGACATGGAACAAAGGCTACAAAAGGCAGAGGAATTAAAACGAGGCCTCAAATCTCGACAGGCTCTGTTCAAAAAAGCCAAATCACAAGGCCAGGCTGCTGTCAAGGCCAGTTTTATTTTGGCAGAAGAGATCGCTAAATCAGCCCGGCCATTTACGGAGGGGATTTCATCAAAAACTGCATGATTAAAGTTTGTGACGAAGTTTGCCCAGAAAAAAGGCAACTCTTTTTAAATGTGAGTCTGAGCAGAAACACCATTGCCGAGAGAGTAGACCAGTTGTCCATCAATCTAAAAGAGCAGCTTGTGAAAAAGGGAAAAGATTTCATTGCATATTCCTTGGCTGTGGATGAGAGCACCGACATTTCTGACATTGCCCAGTTGTCAATTTTCATCCGCGGAGTGGACTCCAGCCTAAGCGTGACAGAGGAGTTTTTGGCTTTACGTCCTATGCATGGCACAACTACGGGGCATGATTTGTATGAAGAGGTGTCAAGATGTGTAAATGAGATGGAGCTGCCTTGGGAAAAACTCGTGGGTTTGACAACCGACGGAGCACCTGCGATGTGTGGACACAGGAGCGGACTGGTGGCGAAGATACGGGAAAAGATGCAAGAGGAAAACGCGACAGGTGAGCTGACAGCTTATCATTGTATCATACACCAGGAAGCGTTGTGCGGTAAAGCCTTGAAAATGGAGCATGTAATGAGCATCATCACGCGCACAGTTAACTTTATCAGAGCCAAAGGTTTGAATCACCGCCAGTTCAAGGCATTTCTGACGGAGTTAGAAACGGAGCATGGTGATTTGCCTTATCACACAGAGGTGCGATGGCTAAGCCAGGGAAAGGTGCTTCAAAGATGTTTCGAGCTTCGTGAGGAGATTTGTCTGTTCTTGGACAGCAAAGGGAAAGACACAACACAACTCCGAGACGAAATGTTTCTGTGTGAAATGGCTTTTCTGTGTGACATTACGAGTCATCTGAATGCAATGAACTTGCAGCTGCAGGGTCGGGATCATGTCATCTCTGATATGTACAGTACAGTGAAGGCATTTAAAACCAAACTGACTCTGTGGGAGACGCAGATGCGGAAAGAAAATTTGAGCCACTTTCCCAGCTGCCAGACCATGAAAGAGAAGCTCTCTACCAGTGCGTTCCCGAGCGCACAGTTGGCTGATAAAATAGGTATGCTTGCCGCTGACTTTCGACGCCGATTTGCTGACTTTGAAGCACAAAAAGCAGGTTGGAACTGCTCGGTAACCCATTTGCTGTTGACGTGGAAAGCTCACCACCAAACCTCCAAATGGAGTTGATTGACCTCCAATGCAATGATGCACTGAGGGCAAAATATGCGGCAGTGGGTGCTGCGGAGTTCGCCCGTTTCCTCCCCGACACAATGCCCCAGCTGCGCATCCAGGCTGCTCAAACGTTGTCTATGTTTGGCAGCACATACCTGTGTGAACAACTTTTTCTTTGATGAACCTGAACAAAACATCACACAGAAGTCGACTTACTGCTGAACACCTCCACTCAATTCTGAGGATTTCCTCAGCTCAGAGCCTTACCCCGAACATTGATGAACTTGTGGAAAAGATGGGACACCACCAAGTATCACCCTCAACCTCAAACAAGTGAACATTACTGTGCAATCACATATTTAGAGTTTTTACTCAGTTCAAGTTTAAAAGTTAAAGTTTAATATTTGTTTTCACTGCATGTTACTTCTCCTTAAACAAAGTGTTGTTTTTGATTAATAGATTTTTGCACTTTATTTTATTGTATTTCAATCCAATTATATTTTAAAAATATTTCAGTTGAGTGGATGATAGAAAATTGCTATTATTGTTTTTTTCTTTGAAGTAAATTTAGCTCACTTTTGCTAAAATAGAAAATATAGGCTACTGATGGTGCCTTGAATACCGGTTTCTTTCATTTAATGTTCATGTTATGGGGATTTTTATATAAAGGAAATTTGTCTTTTGTGTCTGTTGAAAATTAAAGATTACTGACAGAGCCATAAGAAAATATTGCTTTATTTATCTGATCATATTGGAATATATTTGTTAGGTTTTCAGTAGGTTCAATTAGGTTCACTAGACTATATGCGTCATTTAAAAATTTTTCAATGAACATTCGAACAGTCCGGCCCTCGGCTTGTAGCTAAATTTTTTATTTGGCCCTCCGTCCATTTGACTTTGACACCCCTGACCTAGATGGAAAAAAAACATAAACCTACAAAAACCCTAGACAGTACATCACCCATGTCACACCCTGACCTAACCAAAACAATAAAGAAAACAAAGAATACTCAGGTCAGGGTGTGACAGGTAGGGTACAATCACAAAATCAAACAGCCCTCGACCACAGAGAAACCCTTTACTCACGAAAGCAGGAACAAACACAGCTCCTAATATTATACACACTCAGTATAAAATATGTAAAGCAACATCACAATAAATAATCCCACACACACCTAGGCAGGAAACAGGGTTAATTACACACACAGAAATGAAGGCAAATGAAACCAGGTGTGAAAGAACCAAAGACAAAACAAACAGAAAAGGACAAAAGGATCGCTGATGGCTAGTAGTCGACGCCGACCTCCGAGCGCTGGCCAATCAGGGAGAGGAACCACCTTCAGTGGAAGTCGTGACAGTGCTTCACACTGCAGAAAGGCCGCATCCAAACAGATGAGTGAGGAAACTAATCAATTAAAGAGAAATTGCAGAAAAGTAGAGCAGAAGTGGAGACAGTAAAAGTTGCAGGTATATTATGATATCTGAGAGAACAAGTTGGCTTGTAAAACAAGGCAATTAAAAATGCCAGATGGGTTCATTTTTCTAACTTGATCACCAATAATCAGAATAATTTGAGGGTGCTCTTCTCAACCATTAATGACCTACTGAATCCTGCCTCTGCAAACCTATGTGAACCTTCCTCCACGTCTAAATGTGATGAGATATATTTCAGAGATAAGATAACATACATTAGGCTGTGTATCAGTCAAGCAAGACCTGATGAGAAGTTTGATGATATGTGCCCTAGCCTGTCATGCAAAGGCATATGGATTTATATTCTCCCTGGTTGACACAGACATACTTCTTGATTCTATCCCCACCACCTTCTTCAAAACTGTTTTTAATGGCACACCTGAAGAAGTGTCAGCTATTGTTAATCACTTAATGTTCACAGGCACTTTCCACACTGCACTAAAACTGCTAATTTTCAGCCATTCTCCAACTTTTGATGCTTAAGCAAAATTCTGGAGAAATTGGTGTTCAAAAAGCTAAATTAATTGTTAAGTGCCAACTGTATTTCTGAAAAATTCCAATCTGTTTTTCGGGCCCACCACAGCACAGAGGCATCCTTAGTTAAAGTGGTAAATTATCTTAGAGCCAACACAGATGCCAAGCAGCTCTCTGTCCTTGTTCTTTTGGATTAAACCTTTTCATAGTGATTTCCAAATATCTCTAATGGTTGCCCCAGTGTGAGTTGTTTTATGCACGTGATGTCAGAATGCACTCACTGTTCCAAAATGTGATTATTAAGCACAGGACAGTTAACATGTGCTGCCTGCTAATTATCTATAGGCTATGTTTCAACTTGTCAATTTCAAATGATTTTCTAACAGGTTGTATTTTCTAACAACATTAAGGTGTGTTGCACCTCCTCGTTAATTCACATAGAAGTAGCCCAATTCAGCGCTGCGGACAATTTATGTTTGTGAATAAAGGGAAGTGAATGATCGTAGCCGACACACCCCCTCCAACAGACCAAACTCATCTTGTCTCCTCTTATTATCTTTGGGTGACGTGAAAAATAAACATGACGGCGCAAATTCCTACCCATCGTCCGATTACTTTCGATTTCTAGAAAGTGTTTTACTCAATTATTTCGATCAATGTTGAGCTCACCCGTGATGTGATTAATTATAAATAGTCATTGCTATCAGCTAATTCATATTGTGGTTTCTGTCAGCCCAGAGTTATCTAAATATGACCGCGTGTGTTACGTCAATCTTTCCTCAGTTAGCGCTTGGACTAATGTACAGTATCTACATTTTCCGGTATCGATGATTGTGTATGCTGTTGCTACTCCTCTGAATGTCTGAACATTGCATCCAAAAATGAACTGGTCACATTCAGGACATAACTTTGTATGGACTGTGTTTGTGCAAAAGGTTTATGTGAAAAAACAGTGTGGCTAGCTGAAATGCTGACTCTTGCGTCAATCGAAAATGGACGTTTGAAATAGGCATTCTAATCAAACCAGTTTGAATTTAGGCTGCAGGGACCACTGTAGAATGATCACACCGGTTTGTTGGTATGTATGAAAAGGTTAAGTGCTGCATTCGACACTGTTGGCCATGATGTCCTTCTGGACAGACTGGAAAGGTGGGTTGGACTCTCAGGTCCAGTTCTAAATTGGTTTAAGACTTATTTAACCTGTCAAGAGTTTGTCATCCTTGGTGAACATAACTCAGAGAAAATACATCCGTTCCACAAGTTTCAATTTTGGGTCCAATACTGTTAAGTTTATATTTGTTAGCCCTTGGCAATGTGATCAGAAAGCACAGAATTGATTTTCACAACTTTACATTTGTGTCACCAGAGGATTTATCTCCACGGATAAATTATTAGATTCTAATAGTGATTTAAATACTTAGATGGCTTCCTCATGCTAAACCAAGACAATACTGAGGTACTTATTTTTGGAGTCAAACCATAGAGAGAGAATCTGGCCGCACATTTTAATTCATAGATAATAAAGATAAACACCGGTAAAATTTTAGACAAGGTAAAATTTTAGATTCTAACCCAATTTCGAGTCACATATTAGGAATGTGACCAAAATAGCTTTTTATTATCTGAGGAACATTGCTAAGGTGCAGCCGTTTCTCTCTCAGGCTGATACTGTCACACCCTGATCTGTTTCTCCTGTCTTTGTGCTTGTCTCCACCCCCTCCAGGTGTCTCCCATCTCCCCCCATTACCCCTGTGTATTTATACCTGCATTTTCTGTTTGTCTGTTGCCAGTCTGTCTTGTTCCGTTAAGTCCTACCAGCACGTTCCCGTGTTTCCTGTGCTGGGAGAACACCATGACCAAGTATTTGATACATTGCTGAAACAATTCCCAACTAGGCAGCAAGCCACAAAAGTAATCTCCCAGACTAAGCAACCCCGCCACCAGTGGCACTTCTTCCCAGCTTATCCCGGTGCCTCATGAACCTTGCTTACCTCCTCCGGAGCTCTACGCTCTAGATTCTGGAACCTGTCGGGCGTATCTCTCCCAGTGCGCCCTCATCTTCGAGCTGTAGCTTTCTTCGTCCCCCTCGGACCACTTGAAGATAACTTATTTGATAACTCCGATCCACGGAGAACACTCCCTGGGCTACGGCGGTGTGGGAGCAACAGTCCACCGTTATCCTCAGTCTGGAGGGGTTTGTGGCGGATGTACGTGAAGTGTAAGATTCTCATTTGTCCGGGAGAAAGGCTGCTCATAAACTGCTCCAACTACGTCTAGACTCCTGTAGCGTGGCAAACGATACAGTGGATTTTCGCATGTTGCTGGCTGTATAAAGCCAGGTTATTTTTACTCGTCATTCTTATTGGTTATTCACTGTGTATTTATTTGTTGTGTCAATATTTCTTTATATTTTTTATCGTTATCTTTACCTCTGTATTGTTGGAAAATTACCCTAAGTAATCCTTTCACTCTGAGTCTAGACCTGTTGTTCATGTAGCATGTGACAAATATGTATACAGAATCTTTTTATTTTTTGATCTACTGGCCGGAACAGAATTTCTACTGGTCCAGACATGGTGTGGATTTGAAATGCATTGGGGTATTGCAGCTTTTAGGTTCTATTTGTTGATATGTATTAGAAAGCTGTTTAACAAACTATAGTTTTTGCAAGTCGACTTGCAAGAAAAACAATTGCTCACAGACAGATTATTTAACTTATATCACTATATCACAATTCCTGTGGGTCAGAAGTTTACATACACCAAGTTGACTGTGCCTTTAAACAGCATGGAAAATTCAAGAAAATGATGTCATACCTTCAAACTCAGTGCCTCTTTGCTTGACATCATGGGAATATCAAAAGAAATCAAAATCAAAAATCAGCCAAGACTTCAGAAAAAAATGTGTAGACCTCCACAAGTCTGGTTCATCCTTCCAAATGCTTGAAGGTACCACGTTCATCTGTACAAACAATAGTATGCAAGGTTAAACACCATGGGACGACACAGCCATCATACCGCTCAGAAAGGAGACGCATTCTGTCTCCTAGAGATGAACGTATTTTGGTGCGAAAAGTGCAAATCAATCACAGAACAACAGCAAGGGACTTTGTGAAGATGCTGGAGGAAACAGGTACAAAATTATCTATATCCACAGTAAAACGAGTCCTACATCGACATAACCTTAAAGGCCGCTCAGCAAGGAAGAAGCCACTGCTCCAAAATCGCCATAAAAAAAAGCCAGACTACGATTTGCAACTGCACAGGGGACAAAGATTGTATTTTTTGGAGAAATGCCCTCTGGTCTGATGAAACAAAAACAGAACTGTTTGGCCATAATGACCATTGTTGTGTTTGGAGGAAAAAGGGGGATGCTTGCAAGCTGGAGAACACCATCCCAACCGTGAACCACGGTGTGGCAGCATCATGTTGTGGGGGTGCTTTGCTGCAGGAGGGACTGGTGCACTTCACAAAATAGATGGCATCATGAGGTAGAAAAAATATGTGGATATATTGAAGTAAAATCTCAAGACATCAGTCAGGAAGTTAAAGCTTTGTCGCAAATGGTTCTTCAAAATGAACAATGACCCCAAGCATAATAACTAATTGAGTGTATGTAAACTTCTGACCCACTGGGAATGTGATGAAAGAAATAAAAGCTGAAATAAATAATTCTCTACTATTATTCTGACATTTCACATTCTAAAAATAAAGTCAGCGAATTTTTGCTAGGATTAATTGTCAAGAATTGTGAAGAACTGAGTTTAAATGTATTTGGCTAAGGTGTATGTAAACTTCCGACTTCAACTGTATATAGTCAGTGAAACGATCTTTCCCGATTTGTCATAGAGACTTGCTAAAGAACTTTAATGAGCAAGCCTTCCTTCATGAACCGGCCTCTGTAAAATGGTATAGAATCAGCTTGATACCCTCTGTCAAAGACACTTGGACCTTCTTTTTTTATATTTTCAGTGGTATCGTTAATAAATACGCTCCCATAAAGAAAATTAGAATTAAAAACAGGTTCAGCCCTGGTTCGACCGTGATCTTGCAGATTTACTCCACCTCAAGAATTTTATTTGGCGAAAGGCTCGGCACATGCATACTCAAGGTGATTGGCTATCGTTCTGGCTAATGAGAAATACATGCACTCAGGCTATCCAGAAGGCCAAAGTTAGTTACTTTAAGGAGCAGTTCTCTCTCTGTCGGTCTAACCCAAAGACGTTCTGGAAAACAGTTAAAGACCTGGAGAATAAATCCTCGTCCTCACAGCTGCCCATGTCTCTTAAAGTTGATGATGTGGTTGTTACTGACAAGAAGCACATGGGTGAGCTCTTGAATCACCACTTCATTAAGCCAGCATTCCTATTTGACTCAGCCATGCCTCCTTGCCCGTTTAACATTTCCTCATCTCCCATCCCTTCTAATGTGACTATCCCTGATGCTTCTCCCTCTTTTTCCCCTGCCGTGCTACAGTTTCTCCCTGTAGGCAGCCACTGAGTCCGAGGTGCTAAAGGAGCTCCTGAAACTTGACCCCCAAAAAATTATTTAGACCCTTTCTTCTTTAAGGTTGCTGCCCCTTTCATCGCCAAGCCTATCTCCAACCTTTTTAACCTGTCTCTCCTCTCTGGGGAGGTTCCCAGAGCCTGGAAGGCAGCCACAGTGCGTCCTTTATTTAAAGGGGGAGATCAAGCTGATCCTAACTGTTATAGGCCAATTCCTATTTTGCCCTGTTTATCAAGTGTTGGAAAAACTTGACGTCTATACTATTCTCTTGTGTAGTCATTCTGGTTTCCGCTCAGGTTATGGATGTCACTGCAACCTTAAAGGTCCTAAATTATTTAACCATTGCCCTAGATTCTAAGCAATGTTGTTCTGCTATTTTTATTGACTTGGCCAAAGCTTTTGATATGGTAGACAATTCCATTCTTGTGGGCCGGCTAAGCAGTATTGGTGTCTCTGAGGGGTCTTTGGCCTGGTTTGCTTACTACCTCGCTCAAAGAGCGCACTGTAAAAAGTCAGAACATCTGCTGTCTCAGCCACTGCCTATCACCAAGGAAGTACCCCAAGGCTCTGTCCTAGGTCCCCCTCTTCTCAATTTACATCAACAACATAGCTCAAGCAGTAGAAAGCTCTCATCCATTTATATGCAGATATTTTATACTTTTTAAATTATAATTTTAAAAAGTATATTGTCCTGCCACTTACATGGGATTTCCTCAACATTCTTAAGCTCCACAGTGACATCATCACTTCCAACATTCAGTTTACTATGAATGCAACAATACACCTTTTGACACAAATCGGCTTCTTTGACACCTTTGTTAAAACTTAGACAAAAAGTTAGAGCATATGACATCTTGGTCAACTTCTCTGCTTTTAAATCTGAAAGACGAAACAAAAATATATTTTTCTGATCAAAAGTTACAGCTGTTTTATTTACCGCATCAACATTTTCTGTAACGTTTTCGTAAACACCTGCAATTTTAACCAAAAAAGTTAAACAATAAGTTATAGGGTATGACATCTGTCTACTTCTCTGCTATTTAATTCTGGGATGGAACCAAAATACTGTATATTTTACGGTTCTAATAATATAGCTGTTTTAGTGAATACGTTTTAAAAATGTTTTCCTAACAACTGCCATTTTGACCACTCACCCAGCAAGTCAGACAAAAATGTAGTGTATATGAAATCTTGCTCTCTATTTCTCTGTCAAAGCAAAAACCAACAAAAAGTTAGCTGTCTCAAATTTTATTTAAGGTGCCCCAAGGATTTTTGCTATCATACTTTGTCATTTATCTTTCTTTCATGGTGTCATTTCTTCTTCTTTTTATTCAGTTTAGTCACATTATTTCTCAAATTGCAGCTTGCCAATCGATATTAAAGCCAGACCTATTTGCCATTTATTTTGCCTCATCCCTCTCTACCATACCACTTTTTAATTCCTCATCAAACCACAGGGATTTAACAGTTTCTACAGTCATTTACTTACATTTTTTCTCAGTCGCTTTGGTGCATTTTTCACATCATCCCTAACATGTGCACAATAATAAGTGCATTTCTCAGAACAATTTGTACAAACTGCAATATACAATAGATATGTTTCTAAAGCTAGTCAGTCACAAAAAATCCTTAGTACATCTCTCAAAAGTAAATATTCATGCCAATGATCATGTCAGTGTCATCAGAATTATAAGTCATTGAGTCATTGTTCACGAACAAGGTCGTCAAAATGTTTAGGCATGTTGTCAATGTAACTGTGTACTTTGACAGTATTACCTGATGTAAACTTAGGCTGCAGTTTGGATGACAGCTACTGTATTGAAAATGCACAAGGCTGCACTTCTATGGCATATAATTTCAACAGTGCTATTTACATATTACTGTCTGTGGGTTATTGATTGAAAGAGACTGGACAACCCAAGGGGCACAAAGGGAAAAAAACTAAATTAGAAAGAAACACAGGAAACCACCCCTAAGGCACAACTTTGCCCGCAGCACTGCTGTGCTGTCTCTACACATCCAGACGTTCCTGTCTGTCGGCCCACATATTCTCATCCACATCACACCGGATATTTTCCCTTCCAATGCAACGTGGAAAGAATCTTTTGGAATGCCTTATCCATCCTCTGCAGGCGTCTACTGTGATGTCCTCACATGCTGCATCAATTGCAGCCAGCAGGGTCATCTATGTGTGTGGCTGACGATTGTACACCTTCCACCTCCATGCTGAAAATAACTCCTCAATTTGCTTAAGGAATGGTGAATAAGGTGGGAGGAATTTTATGAGCATCCTCGGGTGGGTCACAAACCATTGCCTTATGTTTGATCGATGGAAACTCACATTATCACAAATGACCACATACTTTGGCAAATCCTCTCTAAACAGACCCCTCTCATCATCAGGGATGAGAGTCTCTAAAAAGTTGAGTAGATGCTGGGTGTTGTATGGCCCTATAAGGGTGATATGGGTTAGGACACCATGCTCCGAAATAGCAGCACACATGGTGATATTTCCTCCCCGTTGGCCTGGCAAATCCACAGTAGCTCTGTGACCGATGATATTCCGACCCCGTCTTCTGCATTTGGGAGGGTTAACTTGATTCCAACTCCATTATACACTATATCCCAAAACACAGAGTTGAATTTGTTTTGAGTGACATAAAATGTACATATATTGCATGTTCCTTCCACAGCAATGGAAATGTGTGCAGTTTATGCTTACTGTACTATGTATCTCTATAAAATGTTGCTGTAAAGTAGTTACATAGATATATGTTTTACCTGTACATACTGGTACCGTAGCTCCTTAACTCTGTCCTCATTCCTTTGGAATGGTACACGGTACAGCTGTTTCATACTCATCTGGTTTCTATGCAGCACCCTGTCGATGGTTGAGATGCTAACCGTATGGATGTTTTCAAAGACATCGTTGTCTTCTATAATGGTCCTTTGTATTTCCCTGAGTCTCATGGCATTGTTTGCTCGGACCATGGTGCAAATAGCCTCCTCCTGTTGAGGTGTGAAAAGGCGTCCTCTGCCACCGGTTTGAGGTAATCTTGCAGTCCTATGTGGGGAAAAAATGCAGTGATGCATCGCACACCTTCACATAGACAAAAACTATGCGAACTGTCACGTTCTGACCTTTATTTCCTTTGTTTTGTCATTATTTAGTATGGTCAGGGCGTGAGTTGGGTGGGCAGTCTATGTTTGTTTTTCTATGAATTGGGTATTTCTATGTTTCGGCCTAGTATGGTTCTCAATCAGAGGCAGGTGTCATTAGTTGTCTCTGATTGAGAATCATACTTAGGTAGCCTGGGTTTCACTGTGTGTTTGTGGGTGATTGTTCCTGTCTCTGCTCCAGATAGCACTGTTTGGGGTTTTCACAGTTCTTGTATTCAGTTGTTCATGTGTACATTTACGTATTAAAAGAACCATGGACACTTACCACGCCGCATACTGATCCTTTTCGCCTCTCCTCTTCGGAAGAAGAGGAGGAAATCCCTTACACGAACACACATTCTACTGTAAAACATACAGGTGGGTGCATGTAAGGTGCAGTATGTATCTGTATAGAGTATATTTCTGTATTCTGTGAAATACTAGTAATACTGTAATATGAAGCATTGTATGAAGTATACAGTATACTGCTTATATACAGTAACAGTGCACTGTACATTGGTGGACATACCTGTTCTCTCTTCGAAACGTTTGAACTATTGAGGACACGGTTGATCTCCCAATATTCGGCTGCACCCTTCGACCCGCCTCAGCCATTTTAAGGCCATGATTGACAACATGGTCTACAATAGTGGCCCTTATGTCATCAGATATGCGCCCAAATCAAATTTATTTATATAGCCCTTAGTACATCAGTTGATATCTCAAAGTGCTGTACAGAAACCCAGCCTAAAACCCCAAACAACAAGCAATGCAGGTGTAGAAGCACGGTGGCTAGGGAAAAACTCCCTAGAAAAACCTAGGAAGAAACCTAGAGAGGAACCAGGCTATGTGGGTTGGCCAGTCCTCTTCTGGCTGTGCCAGGTGGAGCCTATGTCCTCTTCTGCCTCTTCCTCTGTTTTGCCTTCCACCATGCATCCTTGCTCCTCTTCTTCCTCTTCTTCTTCCTCCTCCTCCTCTTGGCTGTTGACCCTGTTCATTTCCTGGTCCATCCATTATTGGATAATTGCAACTCTGGGTTGTGGTCTGTCTATATAGGCTTGCCAATTGATTCTTCATGAGATGCACCTTTGAGCAATTTAGACAACTGGTTGATTGTTGGTTGAACTAACACTTTACATTCCTTCATGAGTGAGGGTCAATTTCACCTTCACGATTCATCAATTCACGTTTCATCAATTCACATTTTTATACAAAAGGTCTAATAGAAATGTGTAAAACTATGCTTGACAGTTTATTATAAATAGTTCAACAATTTTGCATGTAATGGCTTATGCAAGGAACTAATGCCTAGATGTTTTGAGGGGTAAGACTATTCAAAAGAGAACCATCTACTACATTTTGATCAACATGACATGAGCGATTGATAATGTGGAAAAAAGCTGACACTTGTACATTATCATTTTGCAATTTGCTCAAAGGAATAAGAAATTGTTTTAATGATGTGCACAAGTGACTAGATGATTGGGGCGGCAGGGTAGCCTAGTGGTTAGAGCGTTGGACTAGTAACCGGAAGGTTGTGAGTTCAAACCCCCGAGCCGACAAGGTACAAATCTGTCGTTCTGCCCCTGAACAGGCAGTTAACCCACTGTTCCCAGGCCGTCATTGAAAATAAGAATGTGTTCTTAACTGACTTGCCTGGTTAAATAAAAAAGGTTACAAAATTTAAAAAAAAAAAAAAAAAAATTAACTTGTAAGTCACTCTGGATAAGAGCGTCTGCTAAATGACTTAAATGTAAATGTAATGATTTGGAATTTGTACAAGTAGTTTCAAGAATTGCACTTTTGATCTAAGAAATGCACCAAAGCAACATTTTCTGTAACTTTTTTGTAAGCAACTGACATTTCTACCATTTCCCCAACAAGTTAGACAAAAAGATTAACATCTTTGTCTACTTCTATGCTGTTTAAATCTGGCAAAGGAATCCAAATATATTTTATGGTTCCAAAGATACAGCTGTTTTAGTAATTTATCATTTCAAAAATCCCAATTTCTTTCCAAACAACTATGGTTTTGACCACTCCCCCAACAAGTCAGACAAAATCTTAGTATATGACAAATAGTTTGAGGCTAGGACATCTTTGTCTACTTCTCTGCTATTCAAATCTGGCAAAGGAATCAATATCTTCTACGGTTCTAACGAAACAGCTGTTTTAGTAAATGCTTTCATAAATGTTTTCCCACCTTTTGCAAACAACTGGCATTTTTAACACTTCCCCAATAAGTCGGATAAAACCTTGGTGTATGAAACCACATAACTACTTACCACAACCACATAACTACTGAACACAACCACACAGCTACTGACCAAAGTTATTATTAGTAAGGAAAACAACTACTAAGGCAATGCCGGAAAATGTACCAGGGGGAAATGCTTTACGCAGAACTTTAAGTTCTGTTCTGACGGGAGATGCATAGATGTCTGTGTACATGATCTGGGAAACACTGGGGAAGTGCTTGAGCTCTCAACGAAGAGAGAAGTTTCTCCGGCTCAGTAATGCCTCAAACGTAAATTGTCTGCAACAGTGAAATTGTTTACTTCTATGTGTATTAATGAGGATGCGGAACACACCTCAAGTCAAACTGCTGTTGAAAAATACAACTTTGAATAATTAGAAATTATTATTATTATGACAAATTGAAACATTGCCTACAGATAATTAGCATACAGCGTGTCTTGGTTTGAGGGCAGTGTGGGTTAACTATCCTGTTGCTTAAAAATCACATTTTGGAACACTGAGTGCATTCTGACATCAGGCAGCTTCATTAAATAGCAGAGTTGCAAAGAAAAGGCCATATCTCAGACTGGCCAATTAAAAGAAAAGACTAAGATGGGCAAAATAATAAAAACACTGGACAGAGGAACTCTGCCTAGAAGGCAAGCATCCCGGGGGTCACCTCTTCACTGTTCACTGTTGCGGGTACTATTTAATAATGATGCTGCCAGTTGAGGACTTGTGAGGCGTCTGTTTTTGAATCTAGACACTCTAATGTACTTGTCCTCTTGCTCAGTTGTGCACCGGGACCTCCCACTCCTCTTTCTATTCTGGTTAGAGACAGTTTGCGCTGTTCTGTGAAGGGAGTAGTGCACAGCATTGTACGAGATCTTCAGTTTCTTGGAAATTTCTCGCATGGAATAGCCTTCATTTCTCAGAGCAAGAATAGACTGATGAGTTTCAGAAGAAAGTTTTGTTTCTAGCCGTTTTGAGCCTGTAATCGAACCCACAAATGCTGATGCTCCAGATACTCAACTAGTCTAAAGAAGGCGTTGTATTGCTTCTTTAATCAAGGCAACAGTTTTCAGCTATGCTAGCATCATTGCAAAAGGGTTTTCTAATGATCAATTAGCCTTTTAAAATTATAAACTTTGATTAGCTAACACAACGTGCCATTGGAACACAGGAGTGATGGTTGCTGAAAATGGGCCTCTATACTCCTTTTTTTATTTTTTTTATTTCACCTTTATTTAACCAGGTAGGCAAGTTGAGAACAAGTTCTCATTTGCAACTGCGACCTGGCCAAGATTAAGCATAGCAGTGTGAACAGACAACACAGAGTTACACATTGAGTAAACAATAAACAAGTCAATAACACAGTAGAAAAAAAGGGTCTATATACATTGTGTGCAAAAGGCATGAGGAGGTAGGCAAATAATTACAATTTTGCAGATTAACACTGGAGTGATAAATGATCAGATGGTCATGTACAGGTAGAGATACTGGTGTGCAAAAGAGCAGAAAAGTAAATAAATAAAAACAGTATGTAGATGAGGTAGGTAAAATTGGGTGGGCTATTTACCGATAAGACTATGTACAGCTGCAGCGATCGGTTAGCTGCTCAGATATCAGATGTTTGAAGTTGGTGAGGGAGATAAAAGTCTCCAACTTCAGCGATTTCTGCAATTCGTTCCAGTCACAGACAGCAGAAAACTGGAACGAAAGGCGGCCAAATGAGGTGTTGGCTTTAGGGATGATCAGTGAGATACACCTGCTGGAGCGCGTGCTACGGGTGGGTGTTGCCATCATGACCAGTGAACTGAGATAAGGAGGAGCTTTACCTAGCATGGACTTGTAGACGACCTGGAGCCAGTGGGTCTGGCGACGAATATGTAGCGAGGGCCAGCCGACTAGAGCATACAGGTCGCAGTGGTGGGTGGTATAAGGTGCTTTAGTGACAAAATGGATGGCACTGTGATAAACTGCATCCAGTTTGCTGAGTAGAGTGTTGGAAGCTATTTTGTAGATGACGTCGCCGAAGTCGAGGATCGGTAGGATAGTCAGTTTTACTAGGGTAAGTTTGGCGGCATGAGTGAAGGTGGCTTTGTTGCGGAATAGAAAGCCGATTCTGGATTTGATTTTCGATTGGAGATGGTTGATATGAGTCTGGAAGGAGAGTTTACAGTCTAGCCAGACACCTAGGTACTTTTAGATGTCCACATATTCAAGGTCGGAACCTCCTATGTAGATATTCCATTAAAAATCTGCCGTTTCCAGCTACAATAGTCATTTACAGCATTAACAATGTCTACACTGTATTTCTGATCAATTTGATGTTATTTTAATGGACAAAACATTTACTTTTATTTCAAAAACAAGGACATTTCTAAGTGACCCCACACTTTTCAACGGTAGTGTACATTTGCAACCATTTGCATAAAAGAACCCACCAGCATTAACTCTTGAAAAGTTCAACCTAGATACATCAAATATACTTTCAAATGTTCAGGCTATCCTAACTTTTCATCAAACAAATTTTTTGTAACCAGTCACCACCATGACTACAGCAGACATTACCACTACCATAATATATTTCCAAACCATACATACTTTAACCCTTGTGTGGTGTTCATGTTTTTGTTATTCACCCAATGTTCGCGGGTCTGATGGACCCACAACATTTGGGTTTTTAATGTAAATCATCAGAGCCCTCTTCCTTCAATCCTGTCTCTCCTGAGAACATTGTAGCCAGGCACAATCAAAGCAGCAGATGGAGAATTTTATGGAGCCATGTCTCTGAGAGGCAGGGGAAGTCAAGGTTGGAGTGTGAGTAGATGTTGAATTTGATCACTTTTTGGAATGACACTGCGAATGTTCAAGTGCCCACCTAGTAGTTCCCTGGGCTTAGATGACTCAATAGTGACTGACACATTAACAAAATACACATTTTCTGATGGTTTAGTTTATGACATTTTGTTTAGTTTTGATTAGGGGCAGTTCGCTTGTGCAATTAACAGAAGCAGAGTCTGAGATCGCGTATAGCGACTTGGATATGTTTGGAGAGTCAAACATATTCTTGGAGCTGGGTGACTCGAGAGAAATCATGGGACCATAGACAATATTCAGAACATTATGGTATGCCGTGTACTGTCCTCTCGCGTGGAACGGTGAACCAATGTGTTTGTCTGGGATGTTGGTTGATTCCCCAACAGTAAATTGATTGTGTCATCCCAGCAAGGACACTAAGATTATCAGTAGAGCAACTACATAACTGACAATAATGGCAAAGTACTGGAGATAAAACACATAATTGTGTTTTAAATCTTTACATGAGTTACTTAGCTGGGGTCGGCGTACACCTGATGTTTTAGATAAAATACCAGCATCTGGAGGAGAAGTGGCCACACCACCCTCCCTTCCATCTGCCATTGATAGTTTCCAACAAATACATTTTGTGGTTCAGTAGTTGTGCAGGTCACTAGCTGTGTGGTCAGTAGTTGTGGTCAACAGTGTTGGTCAGTAGTGGTCATTAGGTATGATCAGTAGTTGTTTGGATGTGGTCAGTAGTTGTGGTAAGTAGTTGTGTGGTTGAAGTCAGTAGTTGTGCAGGTCACTAGCTGTGTGGTCAGTAGTTGTGTGCTTGAAGTCAGTAGTTGTGCAGGTCACTAGCTGTGTGGTTAGTAGTTGTGTGGATGTGGTCAGTAGTTGTGCAGGTCACTAGCTGTGTGGTCAGTAGTTGTGGTCAACAGTGTTGGTCAATAGTGGCAAGTGGGTAGGATCAGTAGTTGCGTGGATAAAGTCAGTCGCTGTGGTCAGTAATTGTGTCTTCAGTAGTTGTGTGGTCAGTAGTTTGTTTAAATAGTTGTGTGGTCTGTAGTTGTGTGGATGTGGTCAGTAGTTATGGTCAGTAGTTGTGGTCAACAGTGTTGGTCAGTAGTGGTAAGTAGGTCGGATCAGTAGTTATGTGGATGTGGTCAGTAGTTGTGCAGGTCACTAGCTGTGTGGTCAGTAGTTGTGGTCAACAGTGTTGGTCAGTAGTTGTGGTCAGTAGTTGTGTGGTTGAAGTCAGTAGTTGTGCAGGTCACTAGCTGTGTGGTCAGTAGTTGTGGTTAACAGTGTTGGTCGGTAGTGGTCAGGTGTTGTGGTCAGTAGTTGTGTGGTTGATGTCAGTAGCTGTGCAGGTCACTGGCTGTGTGGTCAGTAGTTGTGGTCAGTAGTTGTGTCTTCAGTAGTTGTGGTCAGTAGTTGTGGTCAACAATGCTAGTCAGTAGTGGTCAGTAGGTATGGTCAGTAGTTGTGTGGATGTGGTCAGTAGCTGTGGTCGGTAGTTGTATGGTTATGGTAAATAGTTGTGTGTTCAGTAGTTGTCGTGAGTGGTTGTGGTCAGTAGGTATGGTCAGTAGTTGTGTGGATGTAGTCAGTAGTTGTGTCTTCAGCAGTTGTGTGTTCAGTAGTTGTGATGTCAGTAGTTTGTTTAAATAGTTGTGTGGTCTGTAGTTGTGTTCAGTAGTTGTGTGGATGTGGTCAGTAGTTGTGGTCAACAGTGTTGGTCAGTAGTGGTCAGTAGGTTGGTCAGTAGTTGTGTGGATGTGGACAGTGGTTGTGGTCAACAATGTTGGTCAGTAGTGGTCCGTAGGTGTGTGGATGTGGTCAGTAGTTGTGGTCAGTAGTTGTGTGGTTGAAGTCGGTAGTTGTGCAGGTCACGAGCAGTGTGGCCAGTAGTTGTGGTCAGTAGTTGTGTGTTTAAATAGTAGTGTGGTCAGTAGTTGTGGTCAGCAGTTTTGTGTTTGTGATCCGTAGTTCTGTTTTTCAGTAGTTGCGGTCAGTGGTTGTGGTCAGTAGTTCTGTTGCTGGTTCTTTGAGCCCTACAGTATGGACGTGATCAGTAGTTATGGTCAGTAGTTGTGTGGTCAGTAGTTATGTTGGTCAGTGTTGATCAGTTGTGTTGGTCAGCAAGTGTGTTTTTGTTATGGTCAATAGTTGGAATGTCAGTAGTCGTGTGGTTGTGGTCAGTAGTTGTATGGTTAAATAGTTGTGTGGTTCAGTAGTTAAGTGGTCGGTAGTTGTTGTCAGTATTGTGGTCAGTAGTTGTAGGCAATATTTGTTATCCAGTACTGACCAATCCTGGTTTTGAGCTCAATTTAGAGTCGCATAGCAAAGGGGCCTCCATCATTCTTAAATGGAAGAAGTTTTGGAACCACCAAGACTCTTCCTAGAGCTGGCCGCCCGAGCCAAACTGAGCAATCGGGGGAGAAGGCCTTGGTCAGGAGGTTGACCAAGAACCCGATGGTCACTCTGACAGATCTCCAGAGTTCCTCTGTGGAGATAGGAGAACATTCCATAGGGACAACCATCCCTGCAGCACTCCACCAATCTGGCCTTTAATGGTTGAACGGCCATGAGAAACAAGACACTGGTCTGATGAAACCAAAATTGAATTCCTTGGCCTGAATGCCAAGCGTCACGTCTGGAGGAAACCTGGCACCAGCCCTACGGTATAGCACGGTGATGGCAGCATCATGCCGTGGAGATGTTTTCAGCAGCAGGGACTGGGAGACTAATCAGAATTGAGGGAAAGATGAACGGAGCAAAGTACAGAAAAATCCTTGATTGAAAACCTGCTCCAGAGCGCTCGGGACCTCAGACTGGGGTGAAGGTTGACCTTCAATAGGACATCAACCCTAACGCTTCGATCACACCAACAGTGTCATTGCGCAAAATAGTATGCAACATCATCTGGATATGTATGAAACAACAGTTCAACATTCACCTTCTGCTACCATTTCGGTCAAGCCGTCTACGCATACAGTTTGACGCATATGTTTGATAAATACAATTTATGCACCACACAGAACGCACTGCAACTGCCTCTGCAACACAATGCTGCAAGGTAAACAGTGTTTCATTGGAAATGAATGTCATTTTGGTGTACCAAAATGCAATGACGCTGTCGGTGTGTTTGAAGAATAAGCACACAGCCAAGACAATGCAGGAGTGGCTTCGGGACAAGCCTCAATGTCCTTGAGTGGCCCAGCCAGAGCCCGGACATGAAGCTGATTGAACATCTCTGGAGAGACCTGAAAATAGCTGTGCAGTGACACTCCCCATCCAACCTTGAGGGGATCGGCAGAGAAGATTGGGAGAAACTCCCCAAATACAGGTGTGCCAAGCATGTATAGTTATACCCAAGAAGAATCCAGGCTGCAATAGCTGTCAAAGGTGCTTCAACAAAGTACTGAGTAAAGGGTCTGAATACTTATGTAAATGTAATATTTCAGTGTTTTCTTATTAATAAATAAGCAGCAATTTCTAAACCTGTTTTTGATGTGTGATTATTGGGTATTATGTGTAAATCGATATTGGAAAAAATATCTAATCAATTTTAGAATACGGCTGTAATGTAACAAAATGTGAAAAAGGGGTCTGAATACTTTCCCAACGCACCGTATACATTTGTCTAGTCCTAGAGACAATCTGAGAATTCATATGAAAACTACATTTATGGGCTAATACAAGACAAGCACGCAGTCCTTTCATGGTCCCACTATGAATGCATTGAAACCCCCTGCAGGACCACTGGGGTGCTCCAGAAAACAGGATCATTATGTGAATCTGGTTCATTTAGAAAGCTGAACTTGAAGATGGGTTTTGGTTGTCAAGTAACCCATACCATGTACATTTTACAGATTTGTCTTGCTCAAAAATATGAATTCATTTCAGGGTCATCTGGCAAACTCGATGATCTTGCATTCTGAAACAGACAGACCACATACCAACTCAGCACTGATGAGAAACACTGAGTACAATAGCAGAGAAATAACTGGCAAAACAAATGCAGGATTTTATTAGTTGTGGTCAGTAGCCGTGTGGTCAATAGTTGTGGTGAGTAGTTGTGTGGTTGTTGTTGTGGTCAGTAGTTGTGTGGTCAGTAGTTGTGGTCAGTGGCTGTGGTCAGTAGTTCTGTTGCTGGTTCTTTGGGCCCTATAGTATGGACGTGATTGTCAGTTGTGTTGTGGTCAGTAGTTGTGTTGTGATCAGTGGTTGTAGTCAGTGGGTGTGTGGTTGTGGTCAGTAGTTGTGTGGTTGTCGTCAGTTGTTGTGGTCTGTAGTTTGTCAGTAGTTGTGTGTCACTGGTCAGTTGTTGTGTGGTTGTGGTCAGCAGTTGTGTGATTCAGAAGTTGTGTGGTCAGTAGCTATGTTCAGTAGTTCTGTTGTTGTTTAGTAGTGTGGTTTTAGTTGGTAGTTGTGGTCAGTAGTCATTTTGCTGGTTCTTTGGGCCCTACAGTATGGAGTCGTGTGGTCAGTAGTCATGTGGTTTTGGTCAGTAATTGTGTGGTTGTAGTCAGTAGCTGTGTGGTCAGCAGTAGTGGTCAGTAGGTATGGTCGGTAGTTGATTGGTTGTGGTCATTAGTTATGATCAGTGGATCTGGTCAGTAGTTGTGTGGTCATTAGCTGTGTGGTCAGTAGTCATGTGGTTTTGATTAGTAGTGGTGTTCAGTAGTTGTGGTCAGTAGTTATGATCAGTGGATCTGGTCAGTAGTTGTGATGTCAGTAGTTGTGTGGTCATTAGCTATGTGGTCAGTAGTCATGTGGTTTTGGTTAGTAGTGGTGTTCAGTAGTTCTGTGGTTGTTATTTAGTAGTTGTGTGGGTCAGTAGTCATGTGGTTTTGGTTAGTAGTGGTGTTCAGTAGTTGTGGTCAGTAGTTATGATCAGTAGTTGTGGTCATTAGTTATTTTGTTAGTTCTTTGGCCCTACAGTATGGACATGGTCAGTAGTTGTGCTCAGTAATTGTGGTTGTAGTCAGTAGTTGTGTGGTCAGTGGTTGTGGTCAGTAGTTGTGTGGTTGTCGTCAGTCGTTGTGTGGTCAGTAGTTGTGTGGTTGTGGACAGTGGTTCTGGTCTGTCGTTATTTGGTCTGTCGTTTTGGTCAGTCCTTGTGTCCTTTGGACCCTACATTATGGACGTGGTCTTTTGTTGTGGTCAGTAATCCAGATCAGTAGATGTGTGGTTCAGTAGTTGTGTAGTTGTGTGGTCAGTAGTTGTGTGGTCAGTAGTTGTGATCCGTAGTGTTGGACAGTAGTGCTCAGTGTCTGTGTGGATATGTCGGTGTGTTGTTAAGTACACAGCTGTATATTTCGATGAAAAATGGTGAAGCCCCAAAATTGCCTACCCTGGAAGCCTGTGTTTCATACTTAAGGAAGTGGATGGTGGCAAATGTTCTACTTTTAAACTCGGGCAAAACAGAGATGCTAGTTCTAGGTCCCAAGAAACAAAGAGATCTTCTGTTGAATCTGACAATTAATGTTGATGGTTGTACAGTGGTCTCAAAAATAAAGCTGTGAAGGACCTCGGCATTACTCTGGACCCTGATCTCTCTTTTGACGAACATATCAAGACTGTTTCAAGGACAGCTTTTTTCCATCTAAGTAACATTGCAAAAATCTGAAACATTCTGTCCAAAAATGATGCAGAAAAATGTATCCATGCTTTTGTCACTTCTAGGTTAGACTACTGCAATGCTCTACTTTCCGGCTACCCGGATAAAGCAATAAATAAACTTCAGTTAGTGCTAAAGACTGCGGCTAGAATCTTGACTAGAACCCCAAAATTTGATCACATTACTCCAGTGCCAGCCTCTCTATACTGGCTTCCTGTTAAGGTTAAGTCTAGGGCTGATTTCAAGATTTTACTGCTAACCTACAAAGCACTACATAGGCTTGCTCAAATCAAAGTTTATTTGTCACGTGCGCCGACAACAACAAGTGTAGACCTTACAGTGAAATGCTTACTTACAGGCTCTAACCAATAGTGCAAAAAAGGTGTTAGGTGAACAATAGGTAAGTAAAGAAATAAAACAGTAAAAAGACAGGCTATAAAAGTAGCGAGGCTACATACAGACACCGGTTAATCAGGCTGATTGAGGTAGTATGTACATGTAGATATGGTTAAAGTGACTATGCATATATGATGAACAGAGATTAGCAGTAGCTCCTACCTATCTCTCCGATTTGGTCCTGCCGTACATACCTACACGTACGCTATGGTCACAAGACGCAGGCCTCCTAATTGTCTTTAGAATTTCTAGGCAAACAGCTGGAGGCAGGGCTTTCTCCTATAGAGCTCCATTTTTATGGAATGGTCTGCCTATCCATGTGAGAGAAGTAGACTCGGTCTCAATCTTTAAGTCTTTATCGAAGACTCATCTCTTCAGTAGGTTCTATGATTGAGTGTCGTCTGGCCCAGGAGTGTGAAGGTGAAAGGAAAGGCAATGGAGCAACGAACCGCCCTTGCTGTCTCTGCCTGGCCGGTTCTCCTCTCTCCACTGGGATTCTCTGCCTCTAACCCTATTACAGGGGCTGAGTCACTGGCTTACTGGTGCTCTTTCATGCCATCCCTAGGAGTGGTGTGTCACTTGAGTGGGTTGAGTCACTGATGTGATCTTCCTGTCTGGGTTGGCGCCCCCCGTTGGGTTGTGCCGTGGCGGAGATCTTCGTGGGCTATAATCGACCTTGTCTCAGGATGGTAAGTTGGTGGTTGAAGATATCCCTCTAGCGGTGTGGGGGCTATGCTTTGGCAAAGTGGGTGGGGCTATATCCTGCCTGTTTGGTCCTGTCCGGGGGTATCGTCAGACGGGGCCACAGTGTCTCCCTACCCCTCCTGTCTCAGCCTCCAGTATTTCTGCTGCGATAGTTTATGTGTCTGGTGGCTAGGGTCAGTCTGTTATATAGTATCTGGAGTATTTATCCTGCCTTATCCGGTGTCCTGTGTGTATTTAAGTATATTCTCTCTAATTATCTTTTTTTCTCTCTTTTTTCTTTCTCTCTCTCTCTCTTCTTTCTCTTCTTTCTTTCTTTCTTTCTTTCTCTCTTTCCCTCTCTCAGAGGACATGAGCCCTAGGACCATGCCTCAGGACTACCTGGCCTGATGACTCCTTGCTGTCTCCAGTCCAACTGGTCATGCTCCTGCTCCAGTTTCAACAGTTCTGCCTGCGGCTATGGAACCCTGACCTGTTCACCAGACGTGCCACCTGTCCCAGACCTGCTGTTTTCAACTCTCTAGAGACAGCAGGAACAGTAGAGATACTCTCAATGATCGGCTATGAAAAGCCAACTGACATTTACTCCTGAGGTGCTGGCCTGTTGCACCCTCTACAATCACTGGGATTATTATTATTTGACCCTGCTGGTCATCTATGAACATTTGAACATCTTGGCCATGTTCTGTTATAATCTCCACCCGGCACAGCCAGAAGAGAACTGGCCACCCCTTATAACCTGGTTCCTCTCTATGTTTCTTCCTAGGTTCTGGTCTTTCTAGGGAGTTTTTCCTATCCACAGTGCTTCTACACCTGCATTGCTTGCTGTTTGGGTTTTAGGCTGGGTTTCTGTACAGCACTTTGAGATATCAGCTGATGTCAGAAGGGCTTTATAAATACATTTGATTGAAATTTGATTGAAGTAGTTGTGTGGTCAGTAGTTGTGTGTGGTTCAGTAGTTTTGTGTGGTTCAGTAGGTTTGCGGTTCAGTAGTTGTGTGGTTCTGTTGCTACTTTTCTGAGCCCTACAGTATGGACATGGTCAGTAGTTGTGGTCCGTATTTGGCTGGTTCTGATGCTACTTTTCTGGGCCCTACAGTATGGACATGGTCAGGGGTTGTGGTCAGTAGTTGTGTGGTTCAGTAGTTGTGTGGTTGTGGTTCAGTAGTTGTGTGGTTGTAGTCAATAGTTGTGTGGTTCAGTAGTTGTGTGGTTGTGGTTCAGTAGTTGTGTGGTTGTGGTCAGTAGTTGTGTGGTTCAGTAGTTGTGTGCTTTTGGTCAGTAGTTGTGGTCAGTATTTGGGTGGTTCTGATGCTACTTTTCTGGGCCCTACATTATGGACATGGTCAGTAGTTGTCGTCAGTAGTTGTGGTTAGTAGATGTAGTTGTGTGGTTGTGGGCAGTAGTTGTGTGGTTGTGGGCAGTAGTTCTGTATTTAAATAGTTTTGTCGACAGTATTTGTGTGGTTCAGCAGTTGCGTTGTTCAGTAGTTGCGTGGTTATTGTCAGTAAACAAGCACACCATTCCAAACCGGTCTGCCTGTTTTACAGTTTGAATTGCTCTTCTAGCTAAAATGGTTGAAGACTTGTAGTGACCAGAATTTTCCCATTCTAGTCTTTGGCTCCTGAAATGCATTGGGATTCATGCAAATATCGTAATAGTGTGAAAAGTATTATTAGTAGTATCAAAAAAACATTTAAGCACACTGGCCAGTGGTGGTCTGGACATTTGACAGTTGTTTTGGTGTTGGTAACTTTTGCGGTTTTGGTAGCAGAATAATATTATTATTAAGTATGAACAGTTCGTAATGTTGTGCTTTGCTTTAAGCAAGCACACCTAATTATTTCAGGCCACTAATTCAGCTGATTGGCAAGGTGAGCATCAACAAGCCCAAGTTGGAGATGTGCTGCCACAAGTAGGATCCAAAACTGGTGGCTGACTTGTTGGTGGCCCTTCTGCCGAAAACTGTGCTGGCGAGCAGCAACCAACCATTCAGCATAAGGAAATGTGTGTAAGGAGAAGCTGGACGATTACATTGTGGAGGCCGTCCCCGGTAACATTTTCACTCATTTTACCTCATGTTACCAGTTTCATGTACAGCTTCTATATGCGTTCTCATTGTGCTGGAAGATTATTATCTATTGGAAAGTCTGGTAATAACTTTGTTTGAGCAGATCCCTACTCATCAGCCACTATTAATGGTCATAAATGTTATTTTTTTATTCTCTCTTCCTTTCACGGCTCCTTTCTTCTGTCTTTTATCTCTATCTCTAGCCTATCATTTTCTTTTTATCCTTATGTTCCCTTTTTTCTCAACATTTCTCTCTTTTCCCCTTGCTCTCTTCTCTGTCTTTATCCTCTCACTTTCCCCTCTGTCCTACTTTCTGCCCATCCATTTTCTACATTTTTATATTTTTTTCTCTTTCTTTTTCATCCTCTTTTTGTATTGTTTCTCCTCTCTCGCTTTACCTTTTCCCCTTCTTTCTCGTCTCTCATTCCCCTCTACCTCCATTCTCTTTATCCTATTTCTAACTTTCTCTATTCTCTCGCATTCTTTTTTTCTCTTTTAATACCCATTTCTTCAGCAATTCCACACCTTTTTTTCAGGGAATATACCTTTTCCATTTTTTAAATATATTTCTTCATATGCACAGCAGCTTTTGATTAAGTTTTTGGGGTATGTTTTGTGTGCGCACAGACTTGCTTAAGTTTGTGTGATTCTTGGGATTGTTGAAGCTTGAGCTTTTTATTGATCTAATTCAATGTTGCATTATGTCAGTACCATAAAGCATTAGTTTTTTGGTCACTTCAACCAAAAAAGGGGGGGACAAAGACCATAGTATTATGGTAATAATACATTGTAAACAACTACCATGCTTTCCTGTTTACATGCTGCTAGTACTAAAACACATGCAGTCACTCCACCTGTGGTAGTACAATCAACAAAATACATGGCTTTTTGGTCACTAGCATGGCAGGAACATACTATGGTATTTGCACCATGAACCCTGAAAAATATGAAAGGTCCATGGTATTGTTTTCCATTGTACTACCATGGTACATGTTTAAGGGCTGTCTAGTTCTTAACCGTACATCCCACACACACATAAGGTTGTGCTTTAGCATCAGTTTGAGAGGCTCACAGATCAATGCTAAACTATCAATTGCCTGTAATAAAATTGTTGAATTGTGCTGTGTATGCCTCTATTTGACATCTACAAAAGACTGTTGGGTGGGATGAAGGTGTTTTGTTGAGATGCCAGAAGACAGTGTCTTAGTCATTTAACTGGAGGGGGTAGTTAGTTTGACAGGGGTATCCCTTGGCAACAACATGTGGAAGACAGCCTTTTGCTAAGAGATTTCTTCAACCAGAAAAGTGGACCCCCCTTCCTTCCTCCTAAGGAGATTATAGCTTGCAAATGCAGGTACTCTCACTCTATCCGTTAGTTTACATGTTCCGACTTGCCGTAATCAGAAAAGACCCCACCTCAAAAACAATATGAACTTTGTGAAATAGTTTCGGTAGAAACGTTTGTTGAGTTCCGTAAATATCCATCCATGGCCTGCCCTATGACATTCCCTAGCCTAGCTTGACTAGTCAGTCAGTGATAGCAGACCTTATTTCCATGAGAATGGCGAGGGGCAGGGAAAGGGTTAAGCCTGGACTGTGGGATAAGGAAGAATAGGCATTCAATGCAACGCTAATTTTCTGCCCCGTGGGACACACCAAGAAAAGAGGACAAAGCCCAGTATAAGACACGCTGAGAACCACGGTATACTGTGTGCACCTGTATGCTCTAAAGCAGTGAGGGAACAATGAGATTTACCGAAACGGGCAATTATGCAATGAAGTCCACTCTCCTTTTCTGTTGGCAAAGAAGCGGGCAAAGGTCTGGAGAAAGTGAGATATTATCGGTGGATGTAGACCTATATAGGACTTTTACTTATGCCAGATTTTCTCAAACTACAAATAAATAAAAGTAATGTATATGAAAATCTGTCTGAATGTTAATCCTAAAGCTTAGCTACATTTTATGTAAATGGTGTTTGTTTAGGAATTTGTCATAGAAAAATGGTGACGGTAGAAAATATAAAAATTATAAAACAAATCTTTATTTCTTTTGTTTTTACATTATTGTTGTCAAGTGACTTGAAATAACAATACCCTTACTATAAGGGCATTAATAAAAACATTATTCAATACATTTCACAACTCTAAATAAGGCCTGAACCTTAGAAAGCAGCATTGATTTAAACTAAACAATAACAAAATCCTCAAACATTTGTTCAGTTTTGTTTCAAAAAGTTGTGAAATAAAAAACCAACTGCTGTTAACTTGAATATAAATCAAAAGTGTATAGACCCATTTAGATGTACATTCGTTTTCTGAACAGACAGAATAGGCAGTCTGAGAGAAACACTTGGGATTGTCAGCGTCGAAGCCGTTTTGTTCAGAATTCATCAAGATAAAGTCCACTTCAACTTTTTGAGATCCCATTTCAGTCCTAAAAACTATTTTCATATGAGGGGGTTTAGAGAAAGGCCAGAATGGGACAATATCTGGGGTTTGCAATAACTCATAACCATTGAGGCGTTCCAACTAAAATGTACACTGAAACCAATCAATGACATCACCTTGCCACAAAATAGTGTTTGTGTCAGTGACTGACCGCATCTTTGTATTAAAATTATGTTTTTCTTTCTTCAGTCCCTACACATTTACTAACCACATCAGTCTACCACCAGTCAATCCCAGCAGACCAAGTGAGATCAGGTTGTGGGTAAGAGTGAATTCAGAGGTGGGTGAGTGGAGCTGACCCTCCCAGGTAATGCTGCTGGATGTTAGCTGCCGAGGCAGAGTACCCCCTCTGGGCATCTGAAGCATCACCCCCAGGCATGTACATGCTGATCATGTCTCTGAGATGGTCCCCCTGGACCTGGGGACCACGCTGGGCCTGGTGGTGGTTGTGGGTCCCCGTAGGGGAGGGGGACATGCTGTGGCCATCAGAGTGCTGCTTCACCATAGACATCACTGGGCTGACCTGCTGGGGGCTGCTGCTGTAGGACATGGGGCTGGATGACAGAGATTGGAGAGTGAGTTACTAATCAATTGAGGCAAATAAATGAGAGGAACTATTGGACTTGAAAAAGTCACAAAATAACAGAAAACAAACCTACAACCTTCATTAACAAGGTGGGAATAGGCTACCAGCATCCTTAAAACAACATGGCCATTGGTTTGGTTGTTCCAACATCTCAATGACTGTTGATTAGCAACAGTTTAGGCCTATAGCTCCCATTGGAAAGGAAATACAGAATACACAGCAATTCCATTTACTGACAAAACCATCTAAATTCACCTGTATGCGTTGGCACCATTCATGTAGGCCTGCGCCTGGGCCACGGTGGACTGATACTGAAGTGCTGACAGGTCATAGCGGTGAAGTTGCTGGCTGTAGCCGAGCGCCTCGCTCTGCATCGCCGCTGTGTAGCCCCCGGTGTGGCCCCAGCCATAACTGTCGATTCTGGGGTTTCCACCTTGTCCCTGAGCCGTGGACGCACTCAGCAGGTGGTTACCAGTCGACATCTGATACTGCGCGGCTAGAGTATTGTTCTTCGGCATTAGTTTGGTTTTACGACGGGGTTTGTATTTATAGTCTGGATAATCCTTCATGTGCACCGCGCGGAGGCGCTTGGCCTCGTCAATGAAGGGCCTTTTCTCTGCGTCTGTCAGAGATTTCCACGCGACACCCAGTCGTTTGGATATCTCAGAATTGTGCATTTTGGGATTCTCCTGGGCCATTTTCCGTCGCTCACCGCGAGACCATACCATGAAGGCATTCATGGGCCGCTTGACTTTGTCCATCGGGTCGGGTTGGATTGCCGGTGGTTTGGATCCTGTGTGGCCGCCCCCGTGCCCCCCTCCTCCATTGGCAGGTGGCATCCCTGTTCCAAGATGATGCGAGGGACCAGAGGACTTGAGTTGGTGCTCCATAATGTTATACATATTTACCATAAACGAAATATACAATTTGTGAACAAAGTTTTAAAAGTACGCCTGCTGTCCTCGCAGTGGTTGACCAAACTTCCTTGGTAAAAAGTCGGTGAAAATGTCAACCAAGCATCCCAAGCATTAGTTGAAACCAATACAATTAAAATGTCAGCGATGTAAATAAAGTCGTAGCAAAAACATCCTGCTACCAACTCACGATTCAGATGCAGACCTTTAGGCTACTCTGAGAATTGAGATCAAGAGATACTGCTGTAGAGTTCCTTCTTGAAATCAAAACTCCCTCTCCCACTGGTAGCTTGGTGATTATAAAACGTATTCTCCAGTAAATCCGCTCTTAACTTCCCTCCCTTCCTCCACCCTACTAATTTACATCACTATAGAAGGGGTGCGGTGAATTTGGAATGCACTTGAGTGAATATGAAAAGAGGAGGAATCGCTGAGGGAGGGAAGAAGGGGGGCAGGGGGGATCCCTCACCCACCTCTCTCTTTCCAATAGCAAAGACAAACTTTAGTTTGTTACATGTATTATATAGTTCATGTTTATTTCCATAACATTGGCCACCACAGAGACATGTTTAAGGCAAGGGAGGTAGGAAGGAAGGATGTGGAAGGGGTTCACCTCACCGTCTCTCTCCAATAAAAACGTTTAAACTATTTAAAATGTTCAGATTCATTATTTTTATTTACTGAAGACATAGAATCATTTGGTTTCCGATTTTTTGTTGGCCTAATATTGACCACCAAACTAATGACACTTGTTGACAATAATCCAAGTTTAGGCTTTTCAAATAAATGCCATATAAGAATGAAATCTGTAGTGTATTTGAATTACCTAATATATGACAATATACATTCCATTGTCGAGTGCCTGGTAGACCTATGTTTTCAGAGAGAAAGGATGTCAACAAAACAGGATCCATTTTTTCCCAATATAGCCCATGATCCATGCCCCCTCTACCCAGTAGCAGCTCCCTGCTGTCCTAAAATCAGGCTAGGTGTGATATTACTCGTAGCTACCCATTGACACCCTTTTCTAGATTACATGGTCATCACTTTACACCTCCATTGTTGGTTAGGTGTTCACCCATGGCCATCCATCAGTAAATAACAGGACTACTGGGTCGGCATCATAACGGAGTGCTAACTGTCACCTAGTTCACTTCAAACTGAGTAGAGTGATACAAGCAAATAGGTTGATTACAATAGCTAAAAATAGACCACAATTGTGCACAATAATCCCAGTCCCCCTCAGCTACTGGGAGATTTGGTTGGTTGAGAGGTCAATCTGTTGATTTGGATTTGTGTAAAAGTCCACAGTAATTGACACATTATTTTCCTAGCCACCGTGCTTCTACATCTGCATTGCTTGCTGTTTGGGGTTTTAGGCTGGGTTTCTGTATAGCACTTTCAGCTGATGTAAAAAGGGCGTTAAAAATACATTTGATTGATTTGGAATAGGAATAGTTCCAATCGCCACAGTAATACAGACATTATGCAATTTATTTGGACTGATTCCAATGACCATGACAATACAGCCATTATCCAATTCATTTGACTTTATTTGTACTTATGGAGTGAGTGTTCGTCTCCTATTGTGCCAGGGTCATTCTTATTGTGAGCATAATATAGGGGAAGTGGAGGAAACACATTTATGTCTCCTGGTGTTGTGATGGTGACAATCAATTCAGCATTAAAGTGGACAAATAAAAGACAGACAGGGAGGTTTGAAAGCCTTGAGCATTATATACATAAGAAAAAAAATGATTGGCAATGACAGATTTGAGGCAATGAGGCAAAGGAAAATGAAGTGAAGAGGTTGAGGAGAAGAAAGAGGGAAAAAGAGAGGGAGGCAAAAAAACAGAGTTGCACAAAGAAAGGGTTGGTGATGGGGGTTGGTGGTAAGGAGAGAAAGTCCTCAGAGACAAGCAGATTGAAAGCCGCTCTATTCATCGCTCTCTCCTCCGGCTCTTCTCATGTAAATGGCCCTGCAGTCTCCCAGCTATCCGTCACAGGGCAGGGGAACCCAGGCAGTGCCCTTTACGAGCCTCCCGCACACACAATTGCCTTGCCAACAATTGGGGTGCCAGTGGGGGGTGGGCGGTCACGGTTGGGAGGCCAATCCTAGTGAGAGAAATACTGGAGGATGGATACCGGAGGGGAGAGAAATTAGAGGAATGGCCACCGACATTGAGCCAGAGAAGCATACATTGGTTTAGGTTGATTGTGTAAAATAACATAAGGAAAAGCAATTAAATTACAAGAGAAACAGTGTGAGAAATACAAGAGGCTGCTTGACGTCATTCTCAAGTGTAAAAAAAACGTTTTGGGTGAAGATTTGCTTCTTATTGAGAAAGAAATAGGACGCCGACATGCTTTTATTTCCTAATAACTGATTAATTTAAGACTTGCTCAATTGACACACAGAGATATTTAGAGGGGGCTAGCAATGCTATACTAGACATTTAGATCTTTAGAGGGGGCTACCAGTCTTGGGTGCCTTCCATGCAGTGGTGCTGCTTGACTCAGCAATCCTATACTAGACATTTAGATTTAAAGAAATACAGATCACTTTTTGTTTAAATGCACCCACAAGAGTGAGAAGATAACTCAACGTCTTGAACTCAAGTGTCATTGATAAACCAACCAATTTTTGTACAATGTATACATCGTTTTACTCGTTACTGTGGAGTCATGAAGTGGATCAAGTGAAAAATAATCCCATGTAATCATGTTTTTTCAGATATGCTATTGGAGTACATTTCAGTCATTTATATCATCTTTGTGCGTGTCTTTATGTTTAGTTTATTAGGATCCCCATTAGCTGTTGCATATGCAGCAGCTACTTTTCCTGTGTCCTGAAACAACTACTCTTTAGGCTATAGCCCCCTCTAAAGATCTGTGTGTCAATTGAGCAAGTCTTAAATTATTCAGTTATTAGGAAATAAAAGCATCTCGGCGTCCTAGCATTTAAACAAAAAGTGATCTGCATTTCTTCAAATCTAAATGTCACTCGTATAGGATTGCTGAGTCAAGCAGCACCACTGGATGGAAGGCACCCAAGACTGGTAGCCCCCTCTAAATGTCTAGTATAGCATTGCTGAGTCAAGCAGCACCACTGCATGGAAGGCACCCAAGACTGGTAGCCCCCTCTAAATGTCTAGTATAGAATTGCTGAGTCAAGCAGCACCATTTGCCAAATCTCAACAAGAAATGTTCAATTTACACAAAATGTGATTAGTACTCTGTACTATGCTCAACTAACTCCAATCAACTGCAGATATCCAAAGTTGTTTCTCCAAGAAGCAGTCAGACATTAAATCAAAGACATCCAGACTAACAGAGAGCAGCATCCAACGTTTAAATGCTTACATTGTTTATGTTAAAACATACGGATACAAATTTTAGAAAGCTGAACTTGAATATGGGTTTTGGTTGTCAAGTAACCCATACCATGCACATTTTACACATCTGTATTGCTCAAAAATATTAAAATCATTTCAGGGTCATCTGGCCAACTCAATGATCTTGCATTCTGAAAGACAGACAGACCACATACCAACTCAGCACTGATGAGACACACTGAGTACAATAGGAGAGAAATAACTGGCAAAACAAATGCAGGATTTTATTTGGTAACTTTATTGAAGTCATCCCCCTCCCCAAATTTGTAAAATGAAACCAAACTAATGAATAAAAAAGGGGTGAAAATAAATAGTTTGTACTGGTTTTTGATTTGCCTATAGGGTTTTGTCGAGTCCAAATATCTTTGCAACCAAAAAAAACTCCCAATACCCCCCCCCCCTGTACACCGTTATGCTCTCCCCCCAAAATGTCAATGAACGTTTAGAACAAGGGTTCAAAGTCAACCCGTGTGAAATGTCAATTATACACACTAGAAATATCTACCAACATGTTTGGAACACCACGAAGTGTATTCAAATTATTGCTGTACTTCCAAGGGGGCACATGGAACAAAAAAAAAACGATCAAACAGATTAACAATGTCATCCCTTGTTTCTGTTTAAAAACACTCCTGCAGAAAAACTACTGCATATCAGCAATGGATAGTGATACAATATAACTTTGATGCAAATAAAGAATGGAACTGAATGATGCAATCCCCATCCCCCAAGAAGTCACCATTTCCGATTGAAATGGAGTCGCAAGGGTCCTTGTAGACCACAAGGATATCAAGTCTGCTGCTAATACAAACATAGCAAATCTCATCTGTGGCCAAGTAAAATTCAATTCTTGATTTTTATTAAGCAAGGCGATCCATAGAAAAACAAAAGAGTGGGGCTGAGCTGAGGGACCGCAGAGGGCATGGAAGAGGAGGAAAACAGGAGTTCCCCTAACCCATTTTAGAGGGCAGGAGGCTTGTGGGAGGCTTGGTTAGGTGGGTGATAGGTAGGAAACGGGAGATGTTAGAGAATGGGGTGGGGGTAGTGGGATGATGATGGTCTGTAGAGTGTTAAGGTATCACCAGCAGGCAGGGTGCCAGGGGTAGTCTAGATCAGGTCAGCCACATTCATGGGCATCTCTTCTACTGTGGTGTTGTAGAACGTCTCAATGTCCCGGAGTGTGCGCTTGTCCTCTTCAGTCACCATGTTGATGGCAACACCCTTCCTGCCGAAACGGCCTCCTCGCCCGATCCTGGCACACAACAATTAAAGACCAGATTAATACGAACCCTGCCGATCGGAATTTAGAATCAAAAAAGGTAGCGAAATAAATACGATTTGAATGAACAAACCAGGAGGAACGAGACCAGGACATTATAGAACAAGTCAGAAAAAATAGGATATTGGTTTGTGGTTAGCTAGTTACATTTCAAAGATGTATGAAATGGAGGATGTCAGAAAAGCAGAAAATTCACACCCCAATATGAACCATGTTGATTGCCATAATAAAAACAGTGACATAAGTTATTCCTATGGAGCTTTGTTTTTAATATAACTCAGGGTCCCTCCTACCTGTGAATGTAGTTCTCACGATTGGTTGGCAGGTCATAGTTGATAACCAGAGACACCTGTTGGACATCAATTCCTCGGGCCTGAAAGCAACAACATGATCAGCACCCCTGCACTGACCTCTAGCTGCCATTGCTTTATTACCCTGAACCCTGGTGCAGGGTAGCTTGGTTCCATGTGAATCCGCTGGTAAATGTGTAGCACTAGCAACGCCAAAGGTTATGGGTTCGATTCCAGAGATAACATACAAAAAATGTGCCACTTGACTAAAACTTTGGCATTACTGAGAATAGGCTAATTCAATAGATCAGAGCTCACTTACACATTTAATATCACTGTAAAGGAAGTCACTTTGAATAAAAGGGTTTGCCAAGTTGATTAACATAATAAGAAAAATGATATTTATTACATTCAACGAATGAAAAGATTCAGGCCACAGTGTGCTCTGCCCAGGTAGTAGGGTGCTGCTTCGTCTCCTGAACTCAACTCACCAGCAGATCTGTGGTGATGAGGACACGGCTGGAGCCAGAGCGGAACTCCCTCATGATTAGGTCCCTCTCCTTCTGGTCCATGTCACCGTGCTGGGGAGGAAGGAAGGTGTCACATTTTACATTTAGTAGACTCTTATGCAGACCCACTTATAGTCAAACAAGACAGTCAGCCTGGATCTGTGAACACCACAAGCACTTCATTTCACAAGAAATGCTGATCTAACCAGATCGACAGTATGTTTTCCGCACAAATAGAGGCACTAAGAAGCAATGGAGAAACTTAAGATTCTGCAGATAATGTAAATTAATGCTGCCACCTCAATACAATTTATAACCTCTACGGGATCGGTGACACCCCCCACGGGACAGTTGAGCTAACGTGCGCTAATGTGATTTGCATGATGTTGTAAGTAACAAGAACTTTTCCCAGGACAGAGACATCTGATATGGGCAGAAAGCTTAAATTCTTGTTAACCTAACTACACTGTCCAATTTATGGTCACTATTACAGTGAAAGAATACCATGCTATTGTTTGAGAGCATAGTTATGAACTTAAATTTATCAATAAACTAATTAAGAAACATTTTAAAAAGCTAGCCTTAGCTGAGTATATTGGTTACAGACTTTCCTGAAAAGTTGCATATCGCAATGGCTATTCGACGCGAATGCAGAACGCCACAGGATGTTTTTGTGCTGGTCAAGGGCAGTCAGGTCTGGAGAGAACCAAGGGCTAGATCTGCTCTTAGTTCTACATTTTTTGAACGGGCATGCTTATTTAACCTGTTTGGGGTAAGGGGTAGCATTTTCACTTTTGGATGAATAGAGTGCCAAACTGAACTGCCTCCTACTCTGTCCCAGATCCTAATATATGCATATTATTATTAGTATTGGATAGAAAACACTCTGAAGTTTCTAAAACGGTCTGAATCATGTCTGTGAGTATAACAGAACTTATTCAGATTTTTTTCTTAAGTCTGTCTTCTCAATATGTTTTCATGGGGAATCCAGAATTCTAATCGACTTTCCTGCAGTTCCTACCGCTTCCACTGGATGTCACCAGTTTGTAGAAATTGGTTGAGGTTTTTCCTTTGTGTAATGAAGTAGTACCATAGCTCAGAACGAACGTCACTTCATGTGTACCTTTTGATAGAGGCGCGTAACCAGAAAAGTAGCGTCAGTTTGTTTTGCTCCTGTCTTGAACACAGATCATCCCGTCTTCAATTTGATCGATTATATACGTTTAGAAATACCTAAAGTTGTATTACAAAAGTAGTTTGAAATGTTTTGGCAAAGTTTACAGGTAACTTTTGAGATATTTTGTAGCAACGTTGTGTAAGTTGTAAGCGGTGTTTTACTGGATCAAACGCACCAAATAAAAATGGACATTTTGGATATATATATATATATAGACGGAATTAATCGAACAAAATAACCATTTGTGATGTTAATGGGACATATAGGGGTGCCATCAAAAGAAGCTCATGAAAGGTAAGGAATGATTTATATTTTATTTCTGCGTTTTGTGTCGCGCCTGCAGAGTTCACATATACTACTCATTGTTTACTGTTGTGCTATCATCAGATAGCATCTTATGCTTTCGCCAAAAATACTTTTTGAAATCTGACATGTAGGCTGGATTCACAACGAGCTTTAATTTGCTATCTTGCATGTGTAATTTAATGAAAGTTTGATTTTTATAGAAATGTATTTGAATTTGGCGCTCTGCAGTTTCCCTGGCTATTGGCCATGTGGGACGCAAGCATCCCGCCTACCCCAGAGAGGTTAAGATGGCGAGGAAAGCACTTTTAAAGAGCAACCAGGCATCCTCTACTGACAGGATGAGGTCAATATCCTTCCAGGATACCCGGGCCAGGTCGATTAGAAAGGCCTGCTCACTGAAGTGTTTTAGGGAGCGTTTGACAGTGATGAGGGGTGGTCGTTTTACCGCGGACCCATAACGCACGCAGGCAATGATCGCTGAGATCCTGGATGAAGACAGCAGTGTATTTAGAGGGCAAGATGGTCAGGATGATATCTAAGAGGGTGCCCATGGTTACAGATTTAGGGTTGTACCTGGTAGGTTCCTTGATCATTTGTGTGAGATTGAGGGCATCTAGCTTAGATTGTAGGAGTGATAAGCATGTCCCAGTTTAGGTCACCTAACAGTACGATTTTTTGGGCACAGACCTGGACAGTATGACAGAACTCTGCAGGCCATCTCTGCAGTAGATGTCAACGCCACACCTTTTGGCAGTTCTATCTTGTCGGAAAATGTTATAGTTAGGGATGGAATAGTGTCATCTGTATGTGTGCAGCGCACGCATGTCTACGACTATATCCGTTACCTATGCTAAGGATAAGACTTCTGGTTGACAGAGAAAGGCTTTCCCAAAAACCTTCATTAACTAGAAAAATGTGCAGTTTTGTCACAAAACACAACGTGCAACTGGCATGCTGACTGCCGGGATGTCCACCAGAGCAGAGAATGTAATGTTAATTTCTTTACCATAAGCCGCTCCAACGTAGTTTGAGAGAATTTGGCCATACGTCCAACAGGCCTCACAACCAGACCTTGTGTATGGCATTGTGTGGGAGAGAGGTTTGCTGATGTCAATATTGTGAACACAGTGCCCCACGGTGGGGGTGGGGGGTGATTGTATGGGCAGGCATAAGCTACAGACAACAAATTGCATTTTATCGATTGGTAATTTGAATGCACAAAAATAGCATGAGATTTTTTTTTTTTTTAAAGGTATATGTAACCTAATCCATATATCAGGGCCTAATGAATATATTTCAATTGACTGATTTCCTCATATGAATTATAACTCGGTAAAATCTTAAATTGTTGCATGTTGCGTTTATATTAAGTATGTAAAGGAGGCACATTTTGGTCAATTTTGCCTGAAAATAACCAACATTGAACACGCAACTCCTGTAATAAAGCAGCTACTAAAACGCCATTTTCAGACATTTGCCCAAATGCAATTAGCTGAAAACAGTTCTAAACGGCCTACCTAATGTGAGCATTTCCATTCATATGTGACCGAGATTCAGATCTGTTAGAAACTTAAAGGGAATCTAGTAGCAACTACTATGATGGGTTTCTAATATGACTAGGATTGTGCTTTTGGCTTCTGGACAATTAAATAATGTTGATATGAAAACCAATAGAACCAGGATTGCAAACTGGTGAGGGCCCAAAAAGGTGACACTTTTTTTTTGCACTGAAACAAAAAATATCCCTGCTAGGGGGGATAAAAATAAAATATCAGCTTTAAAATCCTAATTTCCCGTGATTTAGGCTGGATCCCTTCTTGAAATGCAGGTTTTTACCTTATTAAACAACAAAGAATACGATCTACATGATCAGTCTGGGTAAAAGTGGTTAATGTGAGCCTAACATACAGCTAAAAAAAATGTAAAGAAAGAAAAATAATGTAAACGTTTCCAATGTTATTTGTTGCCTAGACTTTACTGCAAATGACACTCTTGAGAAAGTCTTTAAAAAAATGACACTAATATTGCAGTTAGCCATGACAGCCTTTATAATAGAATGCCTGTGACCACACACACATCTAAATATTGCACTTGGGAAAAAAAAAACTCTGAAAGGAGAAACAGAATTAAACAAACTTATAGTTAATGGCCACTATAGTAGACATTGATCAAGTGCACAAGGCTAAATAACATTCACTGAGTAAAACATTAAATAACCCCCCCCTTACTCACGTGTTACTGTCAAGTTCAACACAACAAAAACAATATCTTTGGCCTACACTGCACATTATTACATTGTTAGTTCGTTAGCTACTTAAAATTTCTCACAGATTGCAAGGGTCCACTAAACAACTAACGTTAGAACTTGAACGGCAAGGAGTCATATACCAGTTAACCTCTTGAAACTCCCCATCCCGGATCCGGGATTGTGACTAAGCCTCAGGCTCATTAGCATAACGCAACGTTAACGATTTCTGAAAATCGCAAATAAAATTAAAATAATGCGCTTGCTCTCAAGCTTAGCCTTTTCTTAACAACACTGTCATCTCAGATTTTCAAAATATGCTTTTGAACCATAGAAATTGACTAATTTGTGTAAGAGTATGCAAAGCTAGCATAGCATTTTGTGTAGCATGTAGCACGCAACATTTTCACAAAAGCCAGATAACCAAATAAATAAAATCATTTACCTTTGAAGAGCTTCTGATGTTTTCAATGAGGAGACTCCCAGCCACATACCAAATGCGCAGTGTTTCCTGAAAGCGTCTGTGTGTGGGAGAAATCGTTCCGTTTTCTACATTGCGCCTGGCTACCGAAACGAACCGAAAATGCAGTCACCTACAACGTGAAACTTTTTCCGGATTAACTACATAATATCGACCGAAACATGGCAAACGTTGTTTGGAATCAATCCTCAAGGTGTTTTTTCACATATCTCTTCATTGACATGCAGTTCGTGGAAGCTTGCTTCTCTGTGCCCCATGGAAAAATACTGGCAGGTATTTTGCGCACCAATTTCGGCGCAGGACACCGGGCGGACACGTGGTAAATGTGGTCTCTTATGGTCAATCTTCCAACGATCTGCCTACAAATACGTCACAATGCTGCAGACACCTTGGGGAAACGACAGAAAGGGCAGACTCATTCCTCTTGCGTTCACAGCCATATAAGGAGATCATGAAAGACAGAGCCTCAAAAATCCTTGTCATTTCCTGGATGCCAAGTCATCTTGGTTTTGCCTGAAGCTCACGTTAAAGGGCACGCACAGAGAAGATATTTGTATTTCTGGACACGTCAGTGTGTTTTCTTTCGAACAGTAGCAATTATATGCATAGTCGAGCATCTTTTTGTGACAAAATATCTTGTTTAAAACGGGAACGTTTTTCTTCCAAAAATGAAATAGCGCCACCATAAGTGTAAGAGGTTAATACTATAGCGAATTGGTTGGGTTACTAATGTTAGCTCATCTGATGTTGTAAGCTAGCGTTAGCTGTCTGACTTTATGAGCAAGCTAATTTTCACGCCATAAACTCAATTTTTTGATCAGATAAGTTGGCTAATGTTGCTTAACATTTCTCTGGCTAGCTAACGGAGAAGTCGATGCAGATAGCAAGATACTTTGGCGCAACAAGAATTGCTAGCGTTCACTTGCAACCTCATCTCAAACTTTACAAATGCCAGTTGTTTATTGGTTACAGTTTATGAAGTAGGCTTTATCACGTTCCCACCCGTCTCCATCGTCAGGCGTCTCACCTACCTCTTCGTTATCGTTCAGGGGGCGCGCTGCTGTAACTGGCAAACTGCCTTTCTACTCTTCCGTTGTCTGGCCATTGCGTGCTGCATTCTCAAAATCAAATCAAATGTATTTATAAAGCCCTTCTCACATCAGCTGATATCTCAAAGTGCTGTACAGAAACCCAGCCAAAAACCCCAAACAGCAAGCAATGCAGGTGTATAAGCACGGTGGCTAGGAAAAACCCCCTAGAAAGGCCAAAACCTAGGAAGAAACCTAGAGAAGAACCAGGCTATGAGGGGTAGCCAGTCCTCTTCTGGCTGTGCCGGGTGGAGATTATAACAGAACATGGCCAAGATGTTCAAATGTTCATAGATGACCAGCAGAGTCAAATAATAATAATCACAGTGGTTGTAGAGCGTGCAACAGGTCAGCACCTCAGGAGTAAATGTCAGTTGGCTTTTCATAGCCGATCATTCTGTTATGTGAACGATTGGCTGAGCGTTGGATACAGCCAGTATTGCTCCAAACGCGCATCACTCATTCACATATAACCAGTTGTGACCTCTTGGTCGGATCTATATTGAATCACGTAGGTTACTTATTTTGTATTCAAAACTAATTGTTAATTCAAAGTTAATTGCACGAGGAAGTATTTATAAAATCTTTGCCATTTACTTTTCTATGGTTGGATTTTTGCAAGGCTACTTTAAAGCAAAATATGATATCATTATTTGAAGTAAAACATTCAGGTTTTAAACAATTATAGTGCCTTAAGCTCCCAAAGTGGTGGGCCACTGAAGGTCAACAGTAGGCAGGCTATAGTCTACGCAGCCGAATGGAAGGTGCGCTTTACAAGTTGAGAAATATAACCAATTAGCATCTATCGGTATGACAACACTGTAGGACATGGACAGCGAGCTGGAAGTGCAGGAGCTCTTACCAGGGCAGAGACTGTAAAGTCCCTGGCATGCATCTTCTCAGTCAGCCAGTCCACCTTTCGGCGGGTGTTGATGAAGATCACAGCTTGGGTGATGGTCAGGGTCTCATACAGATCACACAAGGTGTCCAGCTTCCACTCCTAACAAAGGAAAGCGGGTTGAATTGAGTCTGAAGACATGTGAAAACTTCAAGCCTAAGACCTGGTCAAGAACACCTATTTCAAGCTATCGTGCCAACCCAAATTACACTATCCATGCTATGATATTTTCCTTAACCAGCACAGTTCCAGGCTAGTAACCTGGCTAGTGCAGTAAATATTGTCTCAGCTCAGTAGTGTGAAAGGGATATCTACACAAAAGGTTGATATTACAGTATTAGCAAACGTCTAAATTATGAAGAGGTTGCTTTTAAGTTAAAGCTGTGGAGAGAGACAAAGACGCCAGCCATAGTGGAGAGCAGTCGACTTCCTCTGCCAAAGAACATTGTTCCTCCAACAGCTTGGGAGACGCCATAAAGAGGCCAAGTGGGAGGATTCACTCTCGCCTACATCTGTCCAAAATAAGCCTGATGTGTTTCTAGGGGCTTATTTTGGACCTAAGCCTGTCGCCAGCCTTCGGGACAACTCCCATTGTTAGGGTGGAGACATGAGCATCTCTTAGTTATATACAGATTGGGAGACGCAGAGGGAACTTGGGACCCCAACAACATTTCCAAAGTGCTCAAGAGGATATAGCTAAACTCATCATTCGAATCACTGTAGCAAGCTCTTTCATACAAAATCAACCATCTTCATAATGAAATACTACAATTTTAAGAAAGAAAAGGCCATTTCTAAATGTCTCATTGATTATTATTCCATGTTAACAGGACAGTTACTGTATATTATTGACCAAATGAGGCTACTTCATGACTTGACAAATTCCTGTTAGTATAGCAAAGGGCCTCACAAGATTGTAATAACAAGCATATAAAAAGAGCAATATATTCATTATACGGGTGCACACACAAACGCACTATAACATGCATCCATTACAGCAATACCTCTTTCTCCACGTTGATGTAGAACTGGCGGATACCCTCCAGGGTGAGCTCTTCCTTCTTCACCAAGATACGGATGGGCTCACGCATGAACTTCTTGGTGACCTCCAGCACATCCTGAGGCATAGTGGCAGACAGGAGAACCACCTGGAAAACAGGGTTGAGAAAAGGTATTAGCTCTATAGAGCAATCACTTGACAAAGGAATACATGGATCATTGAAGATTACTATGGTGTGCTCAGCTGTTCATCTCCCTCTTGCTAGCTCTTTCTCTAGGAGCACTACCAGGGAGGAGGGTTTGGACAAGTACTAGCTAACATTGAGAAAAGCCCAGTCCATTCTACTTGAAAAAAAAAAAAGATTCTATATTCCCAGAGATTATGCTTAATTGACCCTTTGCTATGCCCCGGCCAAGAATGTGGGGAACCAATCGCAACGCTCCAATGGATAGCAACTGCCGTCGAGTCCGACACCTGGGACAAGCTCACGTTTAAGTCTCATGAAAGCCAGCGGCAAAAATAGTTTAAAAAATGTATTGTTTAAATGGCTAAATAATTGAACAGTGTAGCAGAAGTACTTGCTACTGTGATTCCTGAAATGCAGAGCATGTTGGGCAGGTAGGAGCGCTGGGCCAGTAACCCGAAAGGCTGGATCAAATCCCCGAGCTGTCGTCCTCCCCGAGCAAGGCAGTTAACCCATTGTTCCCCGGGCACTGATGACATGGATGTCGATTAAGGCAGCCCCCCTGCACCTCTCGGATTCAGGGGGGTTGGACATTTCAGTTGAATGCATTGTTGTTCAACTGATTAGGTATTCCCCTTTCCCATTCTCTAATCCAAAATTAAAAACTTGTTACAATATTTGCTAGCTCAGCTGTCTAGACAGTCTCATTAAACACCAAACGTTACTAACGCTAGCTAGGCACGTAATACAACTTCTTCTCGAAATGTGTTAGCTAGCTTAGTTATGAAAACAACTACCATCTGCTGTACACATCCGGATACGATGAGAGCACTAGTGAATTCAGAGTATTTCAGTGGCTAGCTACACTGCAAAGCAATTGCAATGACAGTTCACAACATACCCAAGAGTTTCCTGATTAGCATGGGGTAGTCTGTAGGGACGTGCATCTTTCCCTTTCAAGACGATTCGATACGCATCTATACTGAACAAAAATATAAAACGCAACATGTAAAGTGTTAGTCCCACGTTTTAAGCTGAAATAAAAGATCCCAGAAATGCTTCATACGCACAAAAATCAATTCTCTCAAATTTTGTGCACAAAATTAAAACAATATGATCATTACACAACTTGTGCTGGGGACAATAAAACAGCACTCTAAAATGTGTAGTTTTGTCACACAAGACAATGACACAGATGTCTCAAGTTGAGGGAATGTGCAATTGACATGCCGACTGCAGGAAGGTCCACCAAAGCGGTTGCCAGAAAATGTAAATGTTAATTTGGCAGTACGTCCAACCAGCCTCACAACCGCAGACCACGTGTAACAACACCAGCCCAGGACTTACACATCCTGCTTCTACACCGGTGGGATCGTCTGAGGGGAGTGCTGAGGAGTATGTGTCTCTGTAATAAAACTTGTTCTGATTGGCTGGGCCCCACTCCCCATTGGGTGGGCCTGCAGCGCCCCTGCCTAGTCATGTGAAATCCAGAGATTAGGGCTTAATGAATTGATTTAAATTGACCTGATTTCCTTAGATGAACTGTAATTCAGCAAAATATTTTAATGTTGCCTTTATATTTGTGTTCAGTGTGGATAAATGGGATCCAATATGTTTTCACTTTAAACCTACTCCGTTTCATTAGAGCAGGGATCTGGCGGTCCCGGATCAATCTCTTTATTTTTTTACTCAGTCAGGGTCTGAACTCACTGTTGAGCGTCAGAATAGTAGAATACACAATGTGAAATGTAGTTTTTATTTCATTTGCAAATTAGTCTAATGGGCAGTTATCTAAAATTGTAAACATCGTTGAATTACCAACCGGTGAGCCCCTGTCTATTTTGATAGTCACTCTCACTCAGATACCATATTTACAAAAAGGATAACATTTTCTCTGCACCCTGTAGGTCTACAGACCTGCATGCCATTGCAGACTCAAGAGTTCAGATTGTGGCCCCCACCCCATCAAAATTGCCAATCCCTGGATTAGAGGAATGAATTGATGCACTAACATTTGCTGTCGATCTGACCCCATTTTGACGACTGGTCAGTCAATAGGCTGTTGGTCGACCGAGATGTCTTTAGTCGCCTGTTTGAGTGGACTGATCCATTGTGGAGGCCGTGTGGATGGAACACTTCATTAAGACACGTGCTATTGAAAGTGTTTATGGTTATATTACATAAAGAACAATGGGGCGCTTTCTCCCTCGTTGGATAGCGGTCGCTGTCCGTGGTTCTGAAACATCAGTGAACTGTTGAATTGGCGCCTTTTCTTAGACCATGTTGCTATGTGCATAACAGCAAAAGTTAATCAGCATATTGGTGTTGAGAACGATACGGAACGATTAGGAGACGAGAAAATAGCTCGCCTTAATTGTCCAAGAAAAGTGAGGAGGAAACCAACTTAATTAGGTCAATAATCAACAGCCTAATTTCTAAAATGTGCCTGGCTTTACAAATCATCCATATATATCTACAGAAATAAGACAGATCCTGCTTCTGTTGCCTGTTTGTTTAATAGCCTGATTCCGAGAGCATCTAGCCTCACGCAACCACGCGATCTCCAGATTGCTCCCAAGTGGCACAGTATCTCAAAGCAAGAGGTGTCACCTTAGACCCTGGTTCGATCCAGGGCTGTACTACAACTGGAGTCTCAGAGCGGCGCACAATGAGGGTTTGGCCGGGGTAGCACGTAAAATAGAACAGTCAATATGGTATTAGAATGTATTTAAATGTCGTTTACACTGTTCCAAATTGTCAGAAACATATTAGCTGTTGATCTCCTTGTTAATTACTATTATGATATGTAATGCCATCATTAGCAGGCTTAGTATAATAGCCTTCATTAACCGTGACTTACTCAGGATTATATAGGCTACTGTTTCATTCAATAATTTGTTCATGTCATCACACAGCATACAAGTCATTCATGATTGGATACCCAAATCAAGCATTTTAGTTTGATAATCAAATAAAGCAAACCTTGAATAATTAGCTTACACTAAAACCGTCCCATTTCTGAAAATTGCATTCAGCAATGAACGCAAATGTTTAGTCTGAGGTAACAAAGGCTTTACAAAAAATGTTTATGACTCTGGTACGCTTAATTTATTTAGTGGTTTACATTGTTCCAAACGGTCAGAAAAATTATATTGTAAACTATCAGCAACACATTTATTTTCCATTCTATACAGAACAAAAATATAAAACTACTTCAAAGACTACTGAATAGCAGTTCATATAGGGAAATCAGTCACATGAAATAAAATTCCTTAAGCCCTAATCTATGGATTTCACATGACTAGGCAGGGGGAGCAGCCAGGTGTGGGCATAGGCCCCTTGGCAGCCAGGCCCAGCCAATCAGAATAAGTTTGTCCCCAGAAAAGGGCTTTATTAGACAGAAATACTCAATGACCTCGTAGGTGAAGAAGCTGGAAGTGGAAGTCCTGGGCTGGCGTGGCCACATGAGGTCTGCGGTCGGAAGTACTGCCAAATTCTCTAAAACAATGTTGGATGTAGCTTATGGTCGAGAAATGAACATTACATTTTGCTCCTTACCTTTTTCTTGATCTCCAGTATTTTCCACAATGAGTCAAATTTATTCCACACATCTGAATTCTCCTTTACCTCCTGAGCAACCAGTAAACATTCCCATTTTGAGTTCATCCGTCATGTCCTCTGCATCCACTTAGCTGTCACGTATGCAGTGTTTTTTATAACCAAGTTATTGATGTGATGATATGCTACAAGTCAGACCCCATCGGTCATGTGCATGAGACGCATATACGCGTTACGCAAAGAGTGTAAGGGTTGAGAGAGTATCCCAATTGCACACTCCCTCAACTTGAGACATGTGGCATTATGACAAAACTGCACATTTTAAAGTGGCCTTTTGTCCCCAGCAGAAGGTGTGTAATGATCATGTTTTTTGATTTAAACCCCCCCCCCCGATTGATGAGGAATTTAAAAAATGTATGGTTCAAATGGGATGAGGAAAAAGGAATGGCAAATAAGTTTGGCTGCAAAACCGATTGGCAAACATACTGAAAATTGAGAAATAATGTGACTAAACTGAATGAAATAAGAAACTACACTATGAAAAGAAAATGTAATTTATGGTGCTCCAGTATAATTTTGGGGCAAGAAGGCAAACTCGATCATTCATTGAATCAGATGTCTCATTCATTAAATAACCCACTGAAATTGCAAATTACTTTAATGATAGTTTGCTAATCTTGCCAATGAAAAAAAACGCATGACGTGCCAGCAAAAAACACTGACACTACACATCCAAGTATATCTGACCAAATTAGTTAAGACAAGCATTGTAATTTTGACGCGAGTGTGGAAGAGGTGACAAAATTGTTGTCTATCAACAATGACAAGCCACCGGATTCTGATAATCTGGATGAAAAATATACTGTGGATAATAGCGGACATTATTGCCACATCTTCAATTTCAGCCTACTAGAAAGTATGGGCACTCAGGCCTGGAGGGAAGCTAAAGTAATGCCGACACCCAAGAATAGTAAAGCCCGCTTTACTGACTCAAAGAGCAGACCAATCAGCTGGTTACCAATACAGTGTAAACTTTGGGGGGAAAAAAATAGTGTTTGACCAGATGCAAAGCTATTTTATTGTAAACAAATTGACTTTCAGCACGCTTATAGGGAAGGACATTCAACAAGGACGGCACTTACACAAATGACTGATTGGCTGAGAGAAATGGATGATTTCGAGATTGAGGGAGCAGTTTTTTTTTAGACTTCAGTGCGGTTTTTGACCTTATCGATCAGTCTGCTGCTGGGAAGACTTGTGGTAAGGCAGCAGGGTAGCCTAGTGGTTAGAGCGTTGGACTAGTAACCGGAAGGTTGCGAGTTCAAACCCCCGAGCTGACAAGGTACAAATCTGTCGTTCTGCCCCATGAACAGGCAGTTAACCCACTGTTCCCAGGCCGTCATTGAAAATAAGAATTTGTTCTTAACTGACTTGCCTGGTTAAATGAAGGTAAAATAAAAATAAGAAAGGCTTTACAACCACTGCGATATGGTGGATAAAGCATTACCTGTCTAACTGTTATTTAATGGAAGCCTCTCCAACATAATGCAGGTAGAATTAGGAATTCCCCAGGGCAGCTGTCTAGGCCCCTTTTTTCAATCTTTACTAACGACATGCCACTGGCTTTGAGTAAAGCTCATGTGTATGTGTATATATGCGGATGACTCAACACTATACGCATCAGCTACTACAGTGAGCAAAATCACTGCAACACTCAGAGCTGCAGTTAGTTTCAGAATGGGTGGCAAGGAATACATTTTTCCTAAATATTCCAAAAACTAAAAGCTTGGTATTAGGGAGAAATCATTCACTAAACCTCAACTACATCTTGTCATAAATAATGTGGAAACTGAGCAAGTTGCAGTGACTAAACTGCTAGAGTAGACCTGGATTGTAAACTCATTGTCAAAACATGTTGATACAACAGTAGCTAAGATGGGGAGAAGTCTGTCGATAATAAAAAGCTCCTCTGCCTAATTAACACTATCAACGAGGCAGGTTCTACAGGCCCTAGTTGTCACACCTAGCCTACTTTTCAGTAGCGTGGTCAGGTGCCACAAAAAGGGACCTCTGAAAATTACAATTGGCTCAAAACAGGGCAGCACAACTGGCCCTAAAATGTACACGGAGAGATAATATGCATGTAAATCTCATGGCTGAAAGCTGAAGAGACCGACTTACACACTACTTGTTTTGTAAGAAGTGTTGACATGCTGAACGCACCGAGGTGTCCGTTTAAACTACTAGGACACAGCTGACACCCATACAAAACCCACAAGACATAAGAGGTCTCTTCACAATCCCCAAGTCAAGAACAGAATATGGGAGGCACACAGTACTACGTAGAGCCATAGATACATGGAACTCTATTCCACACAAGGTAACTGATGCAAGCAGTAGAATCAGATTTAAAAACGACTGATAAGAATATACCTTATGGAACAGCAGGGACTGAAGAGACACATACTTACACATGGATTTTGTGTTGTACATATGTGGTAGGGAGTATTGGCCTGGGGGAACACAATGTGCTATGAAATGTAATCTCTTAAATTGTACTACCGTAATGTTGCTGGACCCAGCTAATAGGGATCCTTAATTACAAAAACAAACGTGACTGGGGAATTATGCAAACTTCATAATGTGACCGGTGAAATTAAAATACCATCTGCTTTATCTGCACAGGTTGGCTGCAGGTAATTCCTTAAATAGCTACAAATATTAAAATGTATTGAAAAACAGATATATTAATTTTATTGAAAAACCATCCCGTGGCCATTTCCAAATACCCCGGTACATACAGTATACCACCCAAACCTAGTGGTAAGCCTAGCTAACTCTGGAAAGTGGTTTAATCTTTGAAACAGAAATTTGTAGTGCTTTTAATAACCATTTTGCTTCAGCTGGCCACATGCTTGAAAGAAGTCTCTGAAAATTAATATCATTCCAGTGGAGGGAGTCCTTTAGTCACCTCAGAACAAATTGTAGAGAATGATGCTCTAACAGACTCAAATACCTTATTTGAATTTCAACCATTTGATGTCTCCGATGTATTAAGTGCCTTGCTAAAGATCTGGGTCTGATTCACTCGACCTCTTCTTACTACAGCTATCTGCCCCACTGTTGACCCTTTAAAACTTCTTAGAGCTAGGGTCCATTTTCCTGACTGACATGCCCAAAGTAAACTGCCTGTTTGTTGCTCAGGCCCAGAAGCCAGGATATGCATATAACTGGTAGCATTGGATAGAAAACAAGTTTTTGAAGTTTCTAGAAATGTTAAAATGTCTGAGACTATAACACAATTCATATGGCAGGCAAAAGTCCAAAGAAAAACCAACCTGATGTGTGTGTTTTGTTTTTTTAGCTCCCAGGCTCTTAATGGAAAGCTTTGGGTTCTATGTAATTCCAGCTCCCAGAATGCAATTCATATGGCTTCCACTAGATGTCAGTCTGTTCATTGTTTCAGGCTTGTCTCTGCAAAAACAAGAATTTTGAGATTTTGTACAGACTCCCAGTTCAAAATATGTCTGTTGGCGGTGAAAGAGGACACTAATTTTACTTTTCTATTGAACATACTTCTTTCCGTGTGAAATATTATAGTTGATTTAAATTTTAGGATGCCTGAGGATTATATAGAAACATAGTTTGACTTGTTTGAACAAAGTTTAGTGGTAGCTTTTTGGACTCCTTTGTCTGCATGTTGAACGAGTGGATTACTGAAATCCATGGAGCCAACTAAACTGACTTCTTGGGATATAAAGGATTTTATCTAACAAAACGACAATTCATGTTGTAGCTGGGACCCTTGGGATTGCAAACAGAGGAAGATTTTCAAAAGTAAGTGATTCATTTAAATCGCCATTTGTGATTTTTATGAAGCCTGTGCTGGTTGAAAAATATGTGGGGCGCAGTCCTCAAACAATCGCATGGTATGCTTTCGCTGTAAAGCCTATAGTAAATCTGGCAACGCTGTTAGATTAAGAATTTAAGCTTTTAAATAAATGATACTTGTATGTTTAATATTATTATTTGAATTACGCGCCCTCCAATTTCACCGGATGTTGTCGACTGGTGTCCCGCTGACAGGATGCCTATCCCTAAGAATTAATTTAACCTGTATTTTTAACTTGCTACCGGTGTTATCCCTAAGAATTGGGAAGTTGCACGTCCTCCCCCTACATAAAGGGAGGGATCTTTCTGACTTCGATAATTACCACCCAAACTCCAAGTTAAAGCATGTTGCCTAGCCAAGGTATTAGAATCCTTGACAAACTCCCAGCTAAGGTTGTCAACTTCTCACTAATATAAATATGCACCAGTTTAATTTTAGATATGGACATCATACGGTTTCAGCCACTATTCTTGTTTTAGACGTGCCACTCATTTAAAAACGGTCTGAAATGGGCATGGACAAGGAGTCCTGAAGAGCCATCTGACCAACAGGACACAATGTATGCCTTCGGATGTTGTCTAGTTAACTGGATATTACGAAAGGTGTACTGCAGAAGTTGGTATTGAGACCTGTTCTCTTTCTTGTTTATATAAATAATATTGGTCTATCTATTAAATCCTGTAATATTCATCTGTATGCAATACGTTTTTGTATGCTATTGCTCTGACTTAACCAAGCTATGTTAGAGCTGCAATCTGATTTTGTTGCATTACAGAAAGCCCTGGATTTAAAACTTGTAGTTAATGCAGGGAAAACTAAATACGTGTTCTCTAACTCACTGAAAAATGTCTCAGATGGGCTCGTCTTTCATTGGATAGCTCTCATTGAGCGGGTTCCTGCCTATAAATAGCTGTCCGTTTGGATTGATAAAGATCTAACGAACAAAATATACTGATGACCTAGTTAAAAAGTTAAGATTTAAAGAGGGCTTAAAAAAATATCTTGCCTCTCCATTAACAGCAGGAAGCAGATTGTGCAGTCAACATTCCTGACTATGGTGACACCCTTTACCAGAATGCAGCAGCCACTACTCTCAAACCATTGGATGCAGTCTAACAGGTGACAGTTTTAATATTCATCACTGCATCCGAAGGTCAGCTGGACCTCACTAAAGTTCTGTAGACCACTTCATTACTCCCACAAGCTTCCAACATAACTCACTTCACTGTTGAAATACAAAAATATGAGCTACCACACTCATTCACAGGGTTAGTTAACTCGAGTTCCCACTTGTCTCCACAAAATTAGGTAAATCCGTATTTAGTTTTAACGCGCCACAGTTAAGGAATACCTTACAAGACAAATTACACCTGGATTCCCTGGTGCCGATGGGGTAATTTAAAACTGCTTAATGAAGTGGGCAATTATTTCAATTGACGATTCTAACTTGTAATAATCTGATGTAATGTATTTATAGCTGTCTTGTAGTTTATATTTTTGTTGCAAATGAGACATGACAATGGTCTCAATTGGGCTACATTGAATAAATAAAAGTCAATAAAAATTGCAAAGGCTTCAGGTAGAGCATAATTTCCTAACGTACTGTTAGACACAATCTGTCTTCATACCTGTGTGCTAGTGCCAAGCTTCTGGAAAATCTCGTAGATCTGGTCTTTGAAACCCCGGCTCAACATTTCATCAGCTTCGTCAAGGACAAACATCTTGATGTACTTAGCAGCTGAGGGGGGAAGATGAACACAAAATGAAATGTCAATACTCTTCAGTAAACAAAAACATACAGCTGTAAACAATGTTGAGAAAAGTTTGACAAACGGTTGTTATCTGAACAAATCTGGTAACAAAAAGACAGACATCACTCACAGAGGAACTTGCGATTCAACATGTCGAACACGCGGCCTGGTGTTCCAACCACTATGTTGGGAGCCTCAGCCTGGAGCTTTGTCACCTCGTTGCGGACATTGGTTCCGCCAATACAGGCATGGCACGAGGCTCCCATGTAGTCGCCGAGGGCCAGGATCACCTTCTGGATCTGTTGAAGAGGGGGAAGTCAATCAAACTCAAAGCCAGCAGTTGTCACAAAGTACTTTTACAGTAACAGCCTAGGCTAGGGAGCAAGCAGAAGCACAGTGGCCAAGGAAAGCTTCCTTTGGCACGTATTTGTTTACATGTCCATGGTCTCTTAGCAGGGCAAACCCATTTTGGTGATTTTTGATATATCATTCAAATCAATCACAGCATGTTTTTGGACTCATTCAGCAGCTATTACCTGATTAAGAACAATACAAAATGTTGAAAGTTACACTTATATTTATAAAACTAACGTTGAAAATGATGCTGTCGCTGCTTCCTGATAAAACATTTAGATAAAATGTCAAATCACAGCTTGAAAGTGTCCCAATCAATAACCAATATGCAGAAACAGTTTGTGATATTTGTATTTATTATGGATCCCCTGAATGAGTCCAAAAACATGCGGTGGTTGATTTTGATGACACCAGAAATCACCAAATTGGGTTTGCCCTACCTACTAAGAGACCATGGACATGTAAACAAATATGTACCGAAGCTTTCCTTGGCCACTGTGCTTCTGCTTGCTCCCTAGTCTATGGCTGTGCAACTGCAAAATTATGGGGATGCATAATAAATACAAATATATCAAACTGTTTCCACATATTAAGGCAGATGTCTATATTTATATTTCACAACACATTAAGTGTGCCCCCTCAGGCCACTACTCTACTACCACACAAAATCCATATGAACATGTGTATAGAGCATATGTTGTCATGCGTATGCATCTTCACAGTCCCCACTGTTCAATAAGGTGTGAAAAACTAAATGTACCATCTACACATACAGTGGGGAGAACAAGTATTTGATAACCTGCAAAATCGTCCGTGTTTCCTACTTACAAAGCATGTAGAGGTTTGTAATTTTTATCATAGGTACACTTCAACTGTGAGAGACGGAATCAAAAACAAAAATGCAGAAAATCACATTGTATGATTAAGTAAGTAATTTGCATTTCATTGCATGACATAAGTATTTGATACATCAGAAAAGCAGAACTTAATATTTTGTACAGAAACCTGTTTGTAATTAGAGATCATACTTTTCCTGTAGTTTTTGACCAGGTTTGCACACACTGCAGCAGGGATTTTGGCCAACTCCTCCATACAGACCTTCTCCAGATCCTTCAGGTTTCGGGGCTGTCGCTGGGCAACACGGACTTTCAGCTCCCTCCATAGATATTCTATTGGATTCAGGTCTGGAGACTGGCTAGGCCACTCAAGATGCTTGAGATGCTTCTTACGGAGCCACCCCTTAGTTGCCCTGGCTGTGTATTTCGGGTCGTTGTCATGCTTGAAGACCCAGCCACGACCCATCTTCAATGCTCTTACTGAGGGAAGGAGGTTGTTGGCCAAGATCTCGCGATACATGGCCCCATCCATCCTCCCCTCAATACGGTGCAGTCGTCCTGTCCCCTTTGCGGAAAAGCATCCCCAAAGAATGATGTTTCCACCTCCATGCTTCACGGTTGGGATGGTGTTCTTGGGGTTGTACTCATCCTTCTTCTACATCCAAACACGGCGAGTGGAGTTTAGACCAAAAACATCTATTTTTGTCTCATCAGACCACACGACCTTCTCCCATTCCTCCTCTAGATCATCCAGATGGTCATTGGCAAACTTCAGACGGGCCTGGACATGGGCTGGCTTGAGCAGGGGGACCTTGCGTGTGCTGCAGGATTTTAATCCATGACTGCATAGTCTGTTACTAATGGTTTTCTTTGAGACTGTGGTCCCAGCTCTCTTCAGGTCATTGACCAGGTCCTACCGTGTAGTTCTGGGCTGATCCCTCACCTTTCTCATGATGCCCCACGAGGTGAGATCTTGCATGGAGCCCCAGACCGAGGGTGATTGACCGTCATCTTGGGACTTCTTCCATTTTCTAATAATTGCGCCAACAGTTGTTGCCTTCTCACCAAGCTGCTTGCCTAATTGTCCTGTAGCCCATCCCAGCCGTATGCAGGTCTACAATTTAACCCTGATGTCCTTACACAGCTCTGGTCTTGGCCATTACGGAGAGGTTGGAGTCTTTGATTGAGTGTGTGGACAGGTGTCTTTTATACAGGTAACGAGTTCAAACAGGTGCAGTTAATACAGGGAATGAGTGGAGAACAGGAGTGCTTCTTAAAGGAAAACTAACTGGTCTGTGAGAGCCGGAATTCTTACTGGTTGGTAGGTGATCAAATACTTATGTCATGCAATAAAATGCAAATGAATGACTTAAAAATCATACAATGTGATTTTCTGGATTTTTGTTTTAGATTCCGTCTCACAGTTGAAGTGTACTTATGATAAAAATTACAGACCTCTACATGCTTTGTAAGTAGCAAAACCTGCAAAATCGGCAGTGTATCAAATACTTGTTCTCCCCACTGTACATGTGCAACAATAGTGATATTACTTGCATTTTTCTCTTCTTCTGATGAGCACTTTATAAAACTGCACACACAACAAAAACACTTGTTTTGACAAGTGGCAATAAATAACTAATCGATGAGGGAGGGGTATTTTCACATGATAGGTTGGAGGACAATCAGCAAAACATGGCTACATTGAGACTTGGGTCACAGAAACAGAAAAGCAACACGGTCAATCACACAAATAGATTATCATGTTGAAATCAATTGTGCCCGAGGAGGTTACACATTCTGTTCAAACTAACAGCTCAAAAACCTGAGGAATCGGTTTAAATTTAAACTATAACATTCAAAGGCCACACGGAAACCTGGAATAATAACCTAGAAATGGTTGGTTAGATGAGAACTTGTAGAAGGCTTAAGATCTGCGTTTTGGAACGTTGGACGTTTATTTCAGGAGGCGGCCATCATGGAAAAGCGAACAAACCACTTTTTCTGGTAGCTTCAACTAATCACGACGCGGCATAGGATAGCAACACTTACAACTGTTGGCTGCTATTTAAAGCCAGGTGTATGCTACATGACTTTTAAAACCCTAACACCGCTGAGCCTCTTACATTGAAAACTACAGTCTTTCCTGTAGTGTTTAGCCAACGTAGTGGTGCACACTAAACGACGTGGCACAGATGGGGGTCACACACTACAAGATTCTTGACTTGGTTGTGAGAATTCTCGACACCACGTCGTCTCACGAAAACAATCATGGGATTAGATTTAACATAGCTACAACGAGCTGTGGCTCAAAGCAGACTCAAACGGTTTCATTCAGACATTCACACGTCCCATACAGAGTTGAAATATCTAGCCAACATTGTCAATTGAACAACATTGCTTGTGAAATTCAGAGCTGTAACAATGACAATTTGGCTTTGGCTAAAGACAACTACAAATGCATACTAGTAGTAGTCATTGCACGTGCTCGAGAGTACACATGCTGGGTGACGCGAAACAACGTCAACTCCCTGACGAGCTCTCATTGGCTATTGCTGATGACCATTCTCAAAACGTGTCCTTGCACATCTCACACTAAAAGAGCATTGCAAATTGTGCCAATAAAAATCAAACATGTCTGGAAATATCGGGATGTCTGGGACAGCGCAAAGACTAGATCGGTAGCCCTCAGATTGTGTCTGACCTGTTCACATTAAAACGAGCGTCGGTGACAGCTGCACCCCCCAAGTAGGCAACGACATGGGGATTTTGTTTCTCCAATATCAAAAACTTCTGGGACAGCTAAATCGTGGAATGTACGCCCGGCGTAAGTGATAATTTTTCTGTCACATCTGTGTATTGGTGTGTGGCCAGTGACTTTTAGAGAGAGAATGTCCTTAATTGTTTGTGTCTTATGAGAGTTTGAAAATGAACTCAGTTCCAAGTCCTGCACACCCCATTGGTTTTATACAGTTGATTATGCGAAGTTAATGATCTGTTTTAAGCAATTGATCTTATGTCACCAATTGATCTTATGTCATTGTGATGACTAAAGTTTCGTACCATCACCACCAATCTGAGCAAAAAAAAGGATGTGGATTTCCACTACAGTTTATGGGGTGAAAATACAAGCTTGTGTAAGGCAGTAAAATCTGTCCACATTAGGGAAATTAGCACAATATAAAGTAATCAAAATGTCAATTTCAGATGTTACGTTGCCCACTCTATTGATCACAAATTTAACCATTCAGAGAGATTAAAAGGACACTTCAAGATTTTTCAGAGTATTCTTTCTTCATACTGGATGCAGATGTAAAAATGGTATCCATGAGTTCATCCGACTCTGGGGAAGTAGATAAAGCGCCTCACTGCCAAAATCCCAAAGTATCCCTTTGAAAATGCTCTCAAACAATTTAACCAGGCGCTCTAGAGTCTCCATAGTGTTAGTGCAGTAGGCTGAACATTTGACTTCCCTATTCTAAGTCACATTTTAAGTACTTCCATGTTATAGATAATTTTAGCATACATGTTCATTAGTTTGCTAGTCGTCATCGGACAAGCAACAGTACTTTTGTAACTCATGAGTTTGAGCCCTTAACATGTTGCTCAATGCACAGGCAGGCAGTTGGGAAGAATCTCTCATCCTGACAGACACAAGACTCAGTCCCACTCAAACACACCGCCTTGCCCAGTGACAGGAGTGGCACATTACAGCATCAGGCTACAGGGTTTGATTCACACTATAGAGTAGAGTGTGGCCCAGCTGTACTGTGCTGGCTATTCATCCACCATAGGTTGCTAGAACACTGCTGGAAAGGCCCACGTGATATCAAAAATATCAGATCCAGCATGTTACGTTTGAGTTGGCACAACAGTGTGTAAAGGGTCCAGAAGTTGCATTTAATGTGGACAGTTTTTAGGGCAATTTAAGTGTGTGTGTAACCTGCCTGCTGAGCCAGCTCTCGGGTGGGGGCGAGGACCAGGGCCTGGGTGCCCTTCAGCTCAATATCAATCTGCTGGAGGATGGAGATGGCGAACGTGGCGGTCTTCCCTGTGCCGGACTGGGCCTGTGCAATGACATCATAACCTGGTGGGGAATGAAGGGTGGTATTCATTAGTGGACACCATAACAAAACACTAATACCAAGTGTTTCTTATTGGACAAATTCAGACTGGTCCTTCCCAGTTTCATCCCAGTTGGTTCCTAGTGAATATGACCATGGATAAGTTTAATAGGCATTTGGTTCACTGTTTAGACTCATGATTGAGAAAGTCTCCAAACCTGACATGTAGGATACAATGGAATAAATAAAAGCCAGTGTACTATGATCAAGGAAACCTAATGTTCCACATAGGAATGAAAATGATTAATTAAGTATAGAAGCAACTTCGTCAGCGTCAACTTAGGCTAGATATTGACAGAAAAAGACCACAAAAATCAACACTATTGATATCTTCATAAGTTGATGGAAACAAACAAACATGCAGAGGTCTCCCACACACAATATCCTGTGTGTGGGAGTTGATTTTAGGAAACTTGAACTTACCCTTGATACAAGGGAGGATGGCCCGCTGCTGAATGGCAGATGGTTTCTCAAAACCATAGGCATAGATTCCTCTCAGGAGAGTCTCACGCAGGGCCATCTCATCAAAGCTGTCCACAATCTCATTCCAGTTACTCTGTGGAGAGAGAAAAATACCAGACCACGGTTAGTGTATATAGTACCCAGATACTGTTGTCCTTACACAGACTCCCAGTATTGTTTAACTACCAGAGGAGAGATGGAAAACTAAGCAAGACCCTGATTGTGGGCGTGAGATGTACGCATCTTCACCCCATTGGACTACATGCCTTTCAACTATTCAACAATTTAACTGGTCCTTCGCCCAACTTTTGACAAACTTGCCTGACAAACAAAACATTTAACTTTACCTCAATGATGCCATCTGGCTCCATGCCCTCAGGGCCATTGTCTCTGTTGGAGAGGTCTCTGGAGGAAAACGTCCACATGTCAATACTAGATGATGCATGTGTTTCATAACACATTAGCACATTCTAATGATATCACAAACAAAAACATTATGAACCAGAAATGTATCAGGGGTCTAATGTCAGAGTCTGTGATTGTAATGGGATGACATGTCTGAATTCATCTAGAAGGGGTTTGATGCCAGAGAGAGTGATCGTAATGGGCATGACATGAAGTGCCAATGACTGCATCGAGGCCCCCCCATGTATAATAAACTCGCATAAAATGGTGGTGATGGCGACCAATGATGCAGAAGTTGGGGCACACACACAAAACCAAGTTTGTGACTCCACTCAATTAAAAAAATATATATATTTCATGAAGTCTTCCCAGTGCAGACGACTCGAACACGCCCATGCAACAACTTGCACTCAGAGAGATTTTGAATAATGGTGGACAACACATTGGTGGGGGTTCTCTGGCTGGTTAGTCCCGAGTGGAACTTTAAATGATTACACTACTAACCTTGGCTAACAAGCAAAACGACACATTCAACAGGGATAGCTAACCATACTAACTGGAAGGAGCAGTCACTCAACCGGATGGCCCATCTGATAGAAAATCCTTCACTGTTGCAATAAAGAAAGAAAAATACAAATAACGCACCGCCACCAGGCCGAGCGACCCTTTACCCGAAAAGCATGTGGTCATAGCGCACAAGGTTAGCGGAAAGGGTTGCGCCACCAAAACAACAAGCGCCTACGCGTAATATTCCGGATAAGAACTGAAGCTAGCGATGCTCCACCAAAACAACAAGCGCCTACGCATAATATTCCGGATAAGAACTGTAGCTAGCGAGAAACCAGCTACCGGGAGTTCGTAGTTAACGTCTGTTCGCTCAACGTGACCTGGGCACCATGGCGGGGCTCGCTGGTGAGACAGGCCACCATTTTCCCGCAACCCCTGTCTGGTGTTCGCCTGCCAAATAACTAGTTAGCCATCTTAGCCGATGTTAGCAGCTCGCCTTCACCCAGCATTACTCAAGTAACGTTCGTGGGATGGCCAGTAAATCAGTGTTTACAATAACACAGGGCACAATAACGTGGAACATGTACTACGGGCTTGCAGTTAGACCTGGCCAGCTAGCTAGTGGCTCCAATACGGCCACCACTAGCTAGTTTACAGTTGCTAACGTCAGTTAGCACTAAAGCGACAGCACAAGGAAAACATTCATGTTTCATTTTATAAAGGAATTGCGGGGCTGACCGCGTTATTTCATCTAGCCATATGTAACTGGTTATAATAAAATAATGGAACAATTTGCAGGTTTCTTTACCTCTCTTCATAATCTGCCGACATTATCACAAAGGGCGAATACGCCGCGAAAAAGTGTTATATACCACAACGTGGTCTGGGAAGCTCAGGTTGTGATTGCTGAAAGGGACTATCATTCACGCCAGAGTCATATTGTTAACCCCATTGTGACATGTTATTGGCTATCTAAGAAGTCAATGAACGTATGGTCTCCGCCTTTATTTGACCATAATAGGAGCGACAACGAGGACTCAACATTTGGTTCCTCCCCAGCAACAACACCATTGGAAGCAGACCCTAATAAATGAATAATTCTATGATTAGAACCAGCATAACGAACAAATGCATTCATTGGATTTGTTGATTATGAGGCATAATTACAACACGCTATTTGAACTCCACTAGCCATTACCTTATAACAAGATAGACAATTAGAAACCATGTTTCATAAAATGTATACAAATAAATCCGGAAACGAAAATAAATTCATTTCTGCAAGACTGCAAATGTATCTAGCCCAATAATGCACTAAAGGAGCCTGATGTTACTCCTTAGTCCAAGGACCTTACATGTTCTAAAGCTTCTTCAGGATCGGTGTCCCTTCCACCGGAAGGTTGAGCTAACGTAGGCTAGTAAGTAACAAGAACATTTCCCAGGACATAGACATATCTGATATTGGCAGAAAGCTTACATTCTTGTTAATCTAACTGCACAGTCCAATTTACAATAACTATTACAGTGAAATAATATCATGCTATTGTTTGAGGAGAGAGCACAATTTTTAACATTAAAAGTTATTAATAAACAAATTAGGCACATTTGGGCAGTCTTGACACAAAATTTTGAACAGAAATGCAATGGTTCATTGGATCAGTCTGAAACTTTGCACATAAGCCAAAATCTAAATTGCACCTGGGCTGGAATAATACATTATGGCCTTTCTCTTGCATTTCAAAGATGATGGTACAAAAAAAATGACAAAAGAACGGTTCTTTATTATCTTTTACCAGATCTATTGTGTAATATTCTACTACATTCCTTTAACATTTCCATAAACTTCAAAGTGTTTCCTTTCAAATGGAACCAATAATATGCATATCCTTGCTTCAGGGCCTGAGCAACAGGCAGTTAGATTTGGGTATGTCATTTTAGGTGAAAATTGAAACGTGTAATTCCAGAACATATTGTAACATTTGGAACAAGACATCTTGTAAACACATATACATAAATCATGAGTAATTATACATGGAATAACTCATGGAATGACAAGCTGAGTTGTAATTACATATCCTTGTTCCACTTATGTACTAACCTATATCGCTAAACCCTTTACAGCGTAATTACATTTAACTGCTATGTTATAAATAAATACATGTATTACTATTTAGTTACATATTCATGTACACTTAAGGTAAAGTGCTACCCATGAATGAAAAAGGTCCTCCATATTCACTAATCTGTTCAATTAAAAAAAAACATGGAAAGGAAAGGATGGTCCCATAACCAAGGATAAATGTGACTGACCGGCAGTCATTTGAAATGGTGTTTTTTACAATGGATAAAAGTGGAGACTCAGAGCTATAAAATGGTATATCATGCACTGCAGTTGACCAACAACGAGAAAGTAATTCTGCTTTGAAAGTTGATAAACTTGTTACCCCACTTTTGAGAAAATGTCCCTTTAATGTTTTGGTACACCTACTGGAGAGCTCTTCTTTGTCTACACCCATTCAGCATCGTTCATACCCCCTTAAGCCTGAGCCCCACCCATCTCACATGTGAGGCCATGTGCTAAACAGAGTGAGTAGTTTAGTAAATAACTAAAGATTTCAAGACAAAGTGATGAAAGTTGTAGAAAGAGTACACTTTATCTAGAATTTGGCCTATATCCTAGTCTGACTTTGGTGCAGGTGTTCTTCACATTTCCGTCTCTGGTAAACACACTATATCAAATACAATCTATGTTTATTTGTCACATGCACAGGGTACAGAAAGTGTAAACATTACAGTGAAATGGCAATATCAAAAATAGCAAACGTCCAGATAAATATTACATAGATCTTTTATAATTATTAGATTATTCTTACACAGACACACTTGTCTAAATTGATGGGTCATGTAATCATCTGAAGTGGAGTATTTTGATTAGACATGTAGCTAGCTAGCTAACTAAACAATGAACCTAATGGTGCTTTCAAGACAACTGGGCACTTGGAAAAATACGAGGTCAGAGATTTCAGTTCCCAGTTCCATGTGGTTTTGAACACGGTAATAATCCCAACCCATACTGATTTTCATAGCTAGCCACCATGCACAACTCTGCAGGTAGCTAAAGCTGACCAACTAGGTTCAATGTTAGCTAGGTTCAATGTTGCAAATGGCTTTCTGAGATACAAATAATCTTACTACACATATCATACATGTAACACTAGCTAGCTAACAGTAAGCTTTAATGTCCAATGAAAACGACTTTGACTAAATTAGAAACGTATAATATCGAAAATGTAGCTAGCCAGACTCTTACCCGTATCCATGGCTGAAAGCTTCTCCCTCTGTTATGGATGCCATGGTTGCCTTTAGTTTGACGATGTAATCCAGAGAGGTGTTTTATACAACAGCCTTTCTGTGTTCTCTATTCGACTCCCTCCACATATTTGTAATCAAACGGCAGAATTTTCTCCATCTCCTTAGCTATCATACTCTGCTTCCACCGAGCATTACACTGATTTCAGAACTCTGTCAACTTCTTCCGCGACACCACTGTTGATCACCGTTTCTTCCCCATCACTGTGAACCGAAGTCTCTTCAATGTCTGGGTCAATGAAAAGGTTTTTACCTAAATCAGAGATTTCCTCATCGTCGGACTCATTTTCAGCATGGCATAATCGTCCTCCAGAAAGTGGAGAGCTGTAGCAGCACCTTTGCAGTTGTACTACGTAATATCCTTTAAAGAAGCAGCATTAGAAAGGATTACCTACACATACTGATCAGCTCATATTGTAGACAGAAGCAGCTACATGGCAGACCAATCCTAACTCATCTCTCAGCATGTTCAGCCCACCCATTATCTCAGCCAATCATGGCTAGTGTCACGCCTTGGTCTTAGTATTTTGTGTTTTAGATAATTAGTTGGTCAGGCCAGGGTGTGACATGGGTTTATGTTATTGTGTTGTTGTATTGGGGTTTTTGTAGGCATTGGGATTGTGGTTGATTAGGGGTATGTTTAGTATAGGTTTGGCTGCCTGAGGCGGTTCTCAATCAGAGTCAGGTGATTCTCGTTGTCTCTGATTGGGAACCGTATTTAGGTAGCCTGGGTTTCACTTTGTATTTCGTGGGTGATTGTTCCTGTCTCTGTGTAGTTTCACCAGATAGGCTGTAATTAGGTTTCACGTTCCGTTTTGTTGTTATTTATTTATATCAGTTATTTAATGACCGCGATTCATTTGTTTCATTAAAAAACATGAGTAACCAACACGCTGCATTTCGGTCCAACTCTCATTCAACAAACGAAGAACGCCATTACAGCTAGTGGGTTCCTGTCTTTTTCCATGGCTAAACCATTAAGGTTCGTAATTTAACTATTTTATTTGTTTTTACAGATGTCATACAAGTTTGTTATTAAGGCACATGAAATTTCACATGTTCCAGAACTTCCCCCCAAAAAACACATTTAGATAAAACATGTAATGTTGACGTTCAAATGCCTCTCCTAATAAGTAGTGATGTGTGACATACTCTTACTTTCCTGAAACAGGTCACAAATGGCTTCTACTTAGTTCAATCAAACCTTTTTACTTATCAAGCATCAGCCCAGCTGCTGGTTTTTACACCAAAACACAGGTCACATGGAAGTATGCCAGTGAAACAAACCGATTGTGAGATAAATCCCATTGTTGAAAATCCAGTACACTTCCGTTGGTATGTCTGGTGCTCCTCCTACAAAGGAACACCAGACACTGTATCCACCTGTTTCCAGGTGTATATAGACAGGCCTTCATGGTAACCGTAGTATACCAGGTGGCAAAGCCGCCCACCATGCTTTGCCCTCTCTGGCAATTCCCATACGTAACCTGTTTCCGGCTCCAAAATCTTGGACGAGGGGTTGGGTTTTTGAAAGGCTTGCAATGTTATTGCTGCTTAACACTGTTTGGCAATGCAATGATAGAAGATATATAAAAAGACTAACTACATTATTGAGGGAAAATGGCTGACTTATTACACCTGTGATACGTGATTGTCTCACCTAGCTATCTTAATTAAGATGAATGCACTAATTGTAAGTCACTCTGGATAAGACTGTCTGCTATATTTTGATTTCCTATTATGAATGATAAGAAGCCATCTGTGCTCTTTTAAGGTCCTTATTTCTAAATAGTGTCTGTTACAGGTGCATAGGAGTCCAAATAGGAATAATGGAAAAGATTGAGACCCGCACTGTCGAAAAAAAGAAAAAAAGGAATAAATCCAAAACTGAGGCTTCAATGCAAAATAAAGATGCTTATTAAAATAGCACCGTGCCAAAACAAATCAGGTGAAAAACGTTTCGGGCCTCAGGCCATCATCAGTGTAAATCGTTGGCACAAACACCTGGCTTCTATTTCAAGGATAATTGCATATGTCACATGATCCAGCAAGACAATGCATCAGAAAATCTATAAATCAGTGCTTAGTACAACAGAATGCATGAGATGATATGCAACATGTACAAATGTGGACAGAGAAATAACAAATTATTGCTTAAACATAGGGTATACCATGTCAACATTTCCTCAGAAAACATAACACGGGATTGTAATAGAGTAGGTAGCTAGAGAGACCACTAGATGGGGGTATGCAACACCAGTAAGAGGCACGATACCAGTTACAGAATACACTTCAATAACAATGCCTGATGGGTGGAGAGTTTTTAAATGAACTCCTCTCAACTGCGTTTATTTTCAGAAAACTGAACATGTGTAAATATGTGTATGAACATAACAAGATTCAACAACTGAGACATAAACTGAACAAGTTCCACAGACATGTGACTAACAGAAATGGAATAATGTGTCCCTGAACAAAGGGTGGTCAAAATCAAAAGTAACAGTCAGTATCTGGTGTGACCACAAGCTGCATTAAGTATTGCAGTGCATCTTTTCCTCATGGACTGCACCAGATTTACCAGTTTTTGCTGTGAGATGTTACCCCACTCTTCCACCAAGGCACCTGCAAGTTCCCGGACATTTCTGGGGGGAATGGCCCTAGCCCTCACCTTCCGATCCAACAGGTCCCAGACGTGCTTAATGGGATTGAGATCCGGGCTCTTCACTGGCCATGGGAGAACACTGACATTCCTGTCTTGCAGGAAATCGCACACAGAACAAGCAGTATGGCTGGTGGCATTGTTTTGCTGGAGGGTCATGTCAGGATGAGCCTGCAGGAAGGGTACCACATGAGGGAGGAGGATGTCTTCCCTGTATCGCACAGCGTTGAGATTGCCTGCAATGACAACAAACTCAGTCGGATGATGCTGTGACACACCGCTCCAGACCATGACGGACCCTCCATCTCCAAATCGATCCCGCACCAGAGTACAGGCCTCGTTGTAACGCTCATTCCTTCGACGATAAACGCAAATCCGACCATCACCGCCGGTGAGACAAAACCGCGACTCGTCAGTTAAGAGCACTTTTTGCCAGTCCTGTCTGGTCCAGCGACGTTGGGTATGTGCCCATAGGCGACATTGTTGCCAGTGATGTCTGGTGAGGACCTGCCTTACAACAGGCCTATAAGCCCTGTCCAGCCTCTATCAGCCTATTGCGGTCAGTCTGAGCACTGGTGGAGGGATTGTGCGTTCCTGGTTATAACTCGGGCAGTTGTTGTTGCCATCCTATACCTGTCCCACAGGTGTGATGTTCGGATGTACCGATCCTGTGCAGGTGAAGTTACACGTGGTCTGCCACTGCGAAGACAATCAGCTGTCCGCCCTGTCTCCCAGTAGCGCTGTCTTAGGCATCTCACAGTACGGACATTGCAATTTATTGCCCTGGCCACATCTGCAGTCCTCATAAGTACGGCAGGGGTACAAGCCAGTCACCAGTCACCAGTCACCTTGTCCAGTCTTCTGCCATTTATTTTCGGGGGGACATGAGTGTCAACCCGAGGAATTAAGTCCCTGATATTCCTGGCCTTGTAATGTGAAAAGAGAGGAGGGTCAGAGAAAATATTTTGGCAAGCAGGATCAGCCATTTCAATGCTGCTTTATCACTCCCTTGATATCATCACTCAAAGGAAAATATATAGTGGTACAGACACATTCATGTTTTTGGATTTTTTAAAACTTTTACCCTTTCAGGTTGACCTCTCATCAATGGTACGTTCTTTACGGAGAGCATCATCAAGCCATTCTTTAGGGTATGAGCTTGCCTCAAAATATTTTCATAGTCTCATTTCAAAAGTCTGTTTTATGTGCTTCAGTCTCAGAAATTGTGTGTACGGTAATCCCTTCTTCAGAAATGCGGGATACACACTAGAGGTATGTAGGATACTGTTCTTGTCTGTAGGCTTTGTATACAAAGTAGTGGACAAGAGATCAAGGAAGGTTCTCACCCTGACTAATCTCGGCTGTGAACTTGATATATTGAACCATATCATTAAGGTAAGCGAAAAAATCATTGAACACATTGAGGGACCATTCGAAATGAGAAACACCTTATCAATATATCTTTTGAGAAAGGGTTAGGGTTATTGTGCCAATCTGTTTTTATTAAAGGCACAGTCATTTTAGTGTATGTAAATGTCTGACCCACTGGAATTGTGATACAGTGGAATAAGTGATATAATCTGTTGCACAAAGTAGATCTCCTAATCGACTTGCCAAAACTATAGTTTGTTTTCACAAGACATTTGTGGAGAGGTTGAAAAATACAATTTAATAAATCCAATTTAAGTGTATGTAAACTTTTGACTTCATCTGTAAATAGCGGGTGTTTACAGCGTGTCATGTGGGAGAATTATTGGTGCCACTCCAGGGTTTTTAAAAGGGTGTGTGCCGTCTCAGGCCAGTTTCTAAACCTATTGCGCCCACTTGGGATTTGACTTTGGTTTTGGATGTGCTGTGTGAGGCCCTATTTGAATCAATAGACACTGCAACAGACACTGTGGATCCTCTCTTACAACATTGCACTGCTCGTAGCTTTGGTCTTGACTAAATGTATGATTGAGGTCAGGGCTTTGTGATGGCCACTCCAATACCTTGACTTTGTTGTCCTTAAGCCATTTTGCCGCAACTTTGGAAGTATGCTTGGGGTCATTGTCCATTTGGAAGACCCATTTGCGACCAAGCTTTAAGTTCCTGACTCATGTCGTGAGATGTTGCTTCAATATACCCACATCGTTTTCCAACCTCATGATGCCATCTATTTTGAGAAGCACACCAGTCCCTCCTGCAGCAAAGCACCCCCACAACACGATGCTGCCATCCCTGTGCTTCACGGTTGGGATGGTGTTCTTCGGATTGTAAGCCTCCCCTTTTTTCCTCCAAACATAACAATGGTCATTATGGCCAAACAGTTCTAATTTTGTTTCATCAGACCAGAGGACATTTCTCCAAAAAGTGCAGTTGCAAACTGTGGTCTGGCTTTTCTATGGCGGTTTTGGAGCAGTGGCTTCTTCCTTGCTGAGCGGCCTTTCAGGTTATGTCGATATTGGACTCGTTTTACTGTGGATATAGCAACTTTTGTACCTGTTTCCTCCAGAATCTTCACAAGGTCCTTTGCTGTTGTTCTGGGATTGATTTGCACACTTCACACCAAATTACATTAATCTCTAGGAGACAGAACGCGTCTCCTTACTGAGCGGTATGACGGCTGTGTGGTTCCTTGGTGTTTATACTTGGGTACTATTGTTTGTACAGATGAACATGGTATCTTCAGGCATTTGGAAATTGCTCCCAAGGATGAACCAGGCTTGTGGAGGTCTACAATTTATTTTCTGAGGTCTTGGCTGATTTCTTTTGATTTTCCCATGATGTCAAGCAAAGAGGCACTGAATTTGAAGGTAGGACTTGAAATACATCCACAGGTACACTCCAATTGACTCAAATGATGTCAATTAGCCTATCAGAAGCTTCTAAAGCCATGACATAATTTTCTGGATTTTTCCAAGCTGTTTAAAGGCACACTTAGTGTATTTAGTAAACTTAGTGTATTTAAACTTCTAACCCACTGGAATTCTGATGCAGTGAATCATAAGTGAAACAATCTGTTTGTAAACAATTGTTGGAAAAATGACTTGTGTCTAGTACAAGGTAGATGTCCTAACTGACTTGCCAAAGCTATAGTTTGTTAACAAGAAGTTTGTGGAGTGGTTGAAAAATGAGTTTTAATGACTCCAACCTAAGCGTATGTAAACTTCAGACTTCAAATGTACGTTTGATTTATTCTAAATGCAGAATATTACATTTAATGAACTGATACATGGGACACAATTATCAATTATAATGCTTGACTAGCGGTGGTACATTACTTACACTTAATTGTTTTCTTATAGGGAATCTAAAGACATTTATGGGCAGCAAGTTGTGCTTCACATTGACATAAGTAGTCTGCAATGGCTTCAGAGACAGGTGATGACATCCTTGGGCTTGGAACAGGAATATACTGGGCTACTAGTCTAATGGATGATTATTGTTGGAATTGTTAGAATGTACTATCCAATACTAGCCTGGTCCAGTGGTTCCCAACCTTTTTTGGCCATTGTAGGCACCCCCCCCCCCCCACATCTTGCTCTGCCCAAAGTGCCCTCAGAACACACCCCTCATGTGCATTTTACATGTAGGCATATGAAATTAGTCTTTCTAAGTACCCACTTCAAATATTGGTTTCTGTTTGGGAACCACTGTCCTAGTCTATCTACATAAGCAACATTAGGCAATGGCTTTGTCTATCTGTTCCTTTCATCCCAATTGTCATTTCATTTGACTGGTGTAAACAAGGGATAGGGGATTCTTCACCATAATGCACCAGTCACTTCATTTAAGATTAATTAATGTGAATGATCAAGAGCACACTTCAGGCTTAAGGACATAGACTTCATCCTGATTCTCTACCCTTTTTCAGAAGTGTGCACATGCACACCTTGTTATGGATTTAAAAGTATAGAAATGCTGTAACCATTGGCTAGGGGAAGTTTAAATTCATGGGAGAAGGTGTACTACTTTGGAAGAATCCTGGAGAATTAACATGCAGAAAGAGAAAAGAGACACAGCTTAGCACTCAAAATAAGAAATGACACCATGTCAAAAATCGTAATTATATCGACTGTGTCACGACTTCCGCCGATGTCGGCCCTTTTCCTTGTTCGGTTGGTGTTCGGCGGTCGACGTCACCGGCTTTCTAGTCACCATCGATCCATGTTTCTGTTTCGTTTTGTTTTGTCTGTATTACACACACACCTGGTTTCAATTCCCATATCATGTTCCTTATTTAACCCTCTGGCATACATTTCTGTTCTGTCCGTGATAGTTGGTGTCTTTAGTGGTTGTTGATTGTGCTAGTGTGTATGTATAGTCCTATTTTGAATTTTTGCTTGACTTTTTGAGTAAACTCCGTTATGTTACTCTATACCTGTGTCCTGCGCTTGACTCCGCTACAACTCTGCACCCAATCGCTGACAGAATCACGGACCTTTCAAATGGAGTCAGGAGGTGCAGCCAGCCCTTCTCTCCCAGTAAAGGAGCGCGTTCAGCAGCACACGACCATGTTAAACAGTCTAGGGACAGCCATGGATTGCGTGCCGCAAACAATGGACAGATGGGAGAGAGGAGGCTTTCCTGTCAAGCCTACTTCATCACCTACGCCCGAACCTCAACCTACACCGATGTCCACCCTCTGTCGTCAGGACCCAGTGGGATTCGGCTCTCGCTCCCGGGAGCGTATGACGGAACAGTTGCCGGGTGCCAGGGGTTCCTACTCCAGCTGGAGCTCTACCTGGCAGCTGTTCAGCCAGCCCCTTTGGGACGCGAGAGTGTGAGCTCCCTCATCTCCTGCCTGACTGGAAAAGCCCTGGAGTGGGCCAACGCCATCTGGGGAAGGGAAGGCCTGACTCTGGATGACTACGAGGACTTCTCCTAGTTTTTGATCATCCACATGAAGGGAGAGCGGCGGGAGAGAGATTGTTTCATCTGAGACAGGGGATGAGGAGCGCACCAGAGTTGGACCAGCTGGTGGACTTGTCTATCCGGCTGGATAATCTATTGGCCTCCCGCGGACGTCTGGATCGGGGTCCGCCCGTTCCATTTCCCAGCACCTTGGATCCCACACTGATGGAGTTAGGAGGGGCTGCTATGAGGGGGACCGGAGGGAGGACCATTCCCTGCACCAACTGTGGCCGCAGAGTGCACACTGCTCGTCGGTGCTGGGGTGGTTCTCCAGGAGGTCGAGGTAGTAGGCGGAGCACTGGCGGGTCATCCCAGGTGAGTAGGCACACAACTCACCCAGAGCCCCCTGTTGCACACATGTGGTTACCTATAGAATTTCCTGAGTTTTCCCCACATTCCCAGCATAAGGTGCTAGTAGATTCAGGCGCAGCTGGGAACTTTATTGACCGCTCCTTAGCACATAGATTAGGGATTCCTATTGTTCCTGTTGATGTTCCCTTCCCTGTACATGCCTTAGATAGTCGTCTTTTGGGGTCGGGGCTAATTGGGGAGGTCACAGCGCCCATTGCTATGAGAACGCAGGGGGGTCACGAGGAGAGAATTAGTCTCTTCCTGATCGACTCTCCTGCGTTTCCTGTTGTGTTGGGTCTTCGTTGGTTGGCCTCTCACGATCCTATTATTTCGTGGCAACAGAGGGCTCTCAAGGGATGGTCCTGTCAGTGTTCAGGGAGGTGTGTAGGTGTTTCCTTAGGTGCCACTACGGTGGAAAGTCCAAACCAGGTTTCCACCATGCACATTCCCCCCGAATATGCCGATTTGGCAATTGCCTTCTGTAAAAAGAAGGCGACTCAATTACCACCCCATCGACAGGGGGATTGTGCGATAGATCTCTTGGGAGAAGCTGCACTTCCCTTCTGTCACAGGAGGAGACGGTGGCTATGGAGACATATGTCACCGAATCTCTGGGATAGGGATACATTCAGCCTTCCATCTCACCTGTCTCCACAAGTTTCTTTTTTGTGAAGAAGAGGGATGGAGGTTTGCGCCCGTGTATTGATTATCGAGGTTTAAATAAGATCACGGTAAAATACAGCTACCCGCTACCGCTCATAGCCAGTATGACCGGAGTCATTACACGGGGAGTGCTTCTTCACAAAATTGGACCTCAGGAGCACTAACAACCTGGTGCATATCTGGGCGGGAGATGAGTGGAAGACAGCATTTAGCACCACTTCTGGGCATTATTAGTACCTTGTCATGCCCCACGGCTGAAATGCGGTCATCAGTCTTCCAATCCTTTGTAGATGAGATTTTCAGGGACCTGCACGGGCAGGGTGTAGTGGTGTATATAGATGACATTCTAATATACTCCGCTACACGCGCCGAGCATGTGTCCCTGGTACGCAGGGTGATTGGTAGACTGTTGGAACATGACCTGTACGTCAAGGCTGAGAAATGTCTGTTCTTCCAACAGTCCGTCTCCTTCCTAGGGTACCGCTTTTTAGCGTCAGGGGTACAGATGGAGAATGACCGCATTTCAGCCGAGCGTAATTGGCCGAATCCAACCACGGTAAAGGAGGTGCAGCGGTTTTTAGGGTTTGCCAACTACTACCAGAGATTTATGTGGGGTTTTGGTCAGGTAGTGGCTCCCATTACCTCACTGCTGATTGGGGGACCGGTGCGACTGCAGTGGACAGCTGGGGCGGACAGGGCTTTTGGTCACCTGAAGGCTCTGTGCGGTCTCATCCTGATCCCTCCTTAGCGTTCATAATTGATGTGGACGCGTCCGAGGCAGGGATAGGGGCTGTGCTGTCTCAGCGCTCGGGTTCGCCACTAAAGCTCCGCCCCTGTGCATTCTTTTCGAAGAAGCTCAGCCCGGCGGAGCGAAACTATGATGTGGGAGACCGGGAGTTGTTGGCTGTTGTCAAGGCTCTGAAAGCGTGGAGACATTGGCTTGAGGGGGCTAGACACCCTTTTCTCATTTGGACTGACTACCGCAATCTGGAGTACATTCGAGCAGCGAGGAGACTGAACCCTCGCCAGGCAAGGTGAGCCATGTTTTTCACCCTTTCCTACAAACCAGGTTCCCAGAACGTTAAGGCAGACGCACTGTCCTGGCTGTATGATACAGAGGAGCGGTCCACGGATCCCAATCCCATTATTCCAGCTTCTCGCCTGGTGGCACCGGTGGTATGGGAGGTGGACGCGGACATCGAGCGGGCGTCACGTGCAGAGCCCACTCCCCCTGAGTGTCCAGCTGGGCGTCTGTATGTTCCGTTTGATGTCCGTGATCGTTTGATCTGTTGGGCTCACACGTCACCCTCCTCTGGTCATCCTGGCATCGGTCGGACGGTGCGCTGCCTTGCTGGGAATTACTGGTGGCCCACTTTAGCTAAGGACGTGAGGGTTTATGTTTCCTCCTGTTCGGTATGCGCACAGTGCAAGGCACATAGACACCTGCCCAGAGGGAAATTACAACCCCTTCCCGTTCCACAACGACCGTGGTCACACCTATCGGTGGATTTCGTGCCGGATCTTCCCCCGTTGCAGGGTAACACCATGATCCTGGTCGTTGTGGATCGGTTTTCTAAGTCCTGCCATCTTCTTCCTTTGCCCGGTCACCCTACGGCTCTTCAAACTGCGGAGGCCCTGTCACCCACATATTCCAGCACTACGGGGTGCCTGAGGATATAGTTTCTGATCGGGGTCCCCAATTCACGTCTAGAGTCTGGAGGGCGTTTATGGAACGCCTGGGGGTCTCGGTCAGCCTTACCTCAGGTTTCCACCCCGAGAGTAACGGGCAGGTGGAAAGAGTCAACCAGGATGTGGATAGGTTTCTGCGGTCCTATTGCCAGGACCAGCCGGGGGAGTGGGTGGTTTACATCCCCTGGGCGGAGATGGCCCAAAACTCCCTCCACCACTCCTCTACCAACCTATCACCATTTCAGTGTGTGCTGGGTCATCAGCCAGTCCTGGCACCATGGCATCAGAGCCAGATCGAGGCTCCTGTGGTGGATGAATGGTTTCGGCACTCAGAGGAGACATGGAACGCTGCCCATGTGCAGCTACAACGGGCCGTCAAGAGGCAAAAGGCGAGTGCCGACCGCCACCGCAGTTAGGCCCCGGTGTATGCACTGGAGGATCGGGTCTGGCTCTTGACCTGAAACCTGCCCCTTCACCTGCCCTGTCGGAAGCTGGGTCCATGGTTTGTGGGGCCATTTAAAGTCCTGAGGAGACTGAACGAGGTTTGTTATAGGTTACAACTCCCCCTGATTATCACATTAACCCCTCGTTCCATGTGTCTCTCTCAGGCCGGTGGTGGCTGGTCCGCTCCAGTAGTCGGAGGTGCGGGAGGTTTCTCCGCCCCCTCTGGACATCGAGGGGGTCCCGGCGTATAACGTACGAGCCATCATGGACTCAAGGCGTCGGGCGAGGGGCCTTCAGTACCTCGTGGAGTGGGAGGGTTACGGCCCAGAGGAGAGATGCTGGGTACCTTTGGAGGACATCCTAAATCCTTCATTGCTACAGGAGTTTCACCGTCTCCACCCAAATCGCCCTGTTTCCCGGGGGGTACTGTTATGACTTCCGCCGAAGTCGGCCCTTCTCCTCGTTCGGGTGGTGTTCGGCGGTCGACGTCACCGGCTTTCTAGTCACCACCGATCCATGGTTCAGTTTTGTTTTGTTTTGTCTGTATTACACACCTGGTTTCAATTCCCATATCATGTTCCTTATTTAACCCTCTGGCATACATTTCTGTTCTGTCTGTGATTGTTGGTGTCTTTAGTGGTTGTTGATTGTGCTAGTGTGTATGTATGTTCCTATTTGGAATTTGTGCTTGACTTTTTGAGTAAACTCAGTTGTGTTGCTCAAAAACTCAGTTGTGTTGTCCTGCGCCTGACTCCGCTACATCTCTGCACCCAATTGCTGAGACTGATTGGTTCTGTATGAGGTGACCTGAAGAGATATCCTTCAAGTTCTCAATGATGTTGATGCGTTGCCTCCAGTCATTGCTGACATCTGCCAGGGAGTTCTGAATGTCCTTTATAACCCCCAGGGCCTTATGGAGTTGAATGAGGCCTGTACGTATGAGGCCTTGTCTAACTGGGAGTGGATGGCAGCCCGGAGAGTGGGGACAGATAATTGTAAACAGTTCAGATAGGGCTTTACATTAACCATAGGCCAGTACATATTCACAGAATCCAATGCTTCTACTAAAACTCCAGATCTGAATGGGTGACCAATAAATCATTGGATTTATGTCAGTTGCTAGGTCTTAGCAAGTGAATGCCTGCTTTTCTCATGATTATACTAGCTAGCAATGGCTCCATACCAGTGGAGGCTGGTGGGAGGAGCTATAGGAGGACGGGCTCATTGTAATGCCTGGAATTGAATAAATGGAAGATAGCATCAGGCTACAACATTAGAGTTACACTTGTAGAAAACTCTTATTAACAGTGACTTGGACTATAGCTTCCAAAAACGTATAATAAATAATAAAAAAGCTTGCTACCTAGCCAGAAAAGTAAGACATTTTAACTTAACCACCGCCATGGCAAATGGACTTCTTTGTTGGGCATGCTCAATCAGGACATGCACAAGCAGATTGGCTGTCATCTCAGCTGTTTACAGCTAGCATTAGACAACCAGCTAGGAATCGTAGCTAAGACTTCAATGTCTCTCTGGTTGATAACGTTAACTAGCTGGGTCAAATAAATTTATAGCCAGATATGAGTATTTCTGGCATAGTTATAAATGGCTAGCAGGCTAAATAACTGGCTAGGTAGCTAACATCATAACTTTTAGCTATTAAGATAGCGAGAACTTGGCTAGTTTGGTTTTCTGTGACATAATTTTTGCTAACTAGATACTTAGATAATTTGCTAGCTAAAGGCAGTCTCCTCAAATATTACAATGGCACCTTTCTATAACTTAACAACTTCAGGGGGAATTCCGAGTGGCTCCCAAGTGGCGCAGCTGTCTAAGGCACTGCATCTCAGTGCTAGAGGCATCACTAAAGACCCTGGTTCAATCCTGGGCTGTATCATGATTGGGTGGCCCACAATTGGCCCAGCATTGTCTGTGCTAGGGGAGAGTTTGCCTGGGGTAGGCAATCATTGTAAATAAGAATTTGTTATGAACTGACTTGCCTAGTTAAATATAGGTTCAATTTTTTTTTTAAATAACCAATTGAGCTGACAGCCTTTAGTCATCAATCTAGCAAGAGGGCTATTTTATTAATGTAGCAGTGTTCCCCCCCTAGAAAGCTTGGCTTTCACCTGGAATTGTTTATTTATGTCTGAGAAAAAAACTTTTCAAGCTATATGATCTAGTACCCAATAAAAGTATAATAAAATATATACTGTACAAATATGATGACATGTTAAAAAAATGTGAATGAATAAGCCTTTTCATACTTTATAATATGTCCATATACTGTTATAATCTGTTTTTTGGAAAATCTACCCAAAATATTTTACCTTCTATATTACTTTACCAAACATATCATGGCATTACTGATAGTTAAAAGCTGTTAAATTTATGAACTTGTGAACATTTGGGACATTTAAACATTGTGTGTCCCTCCTATAGACAAGGGGAGAAAAGTAAAAAGCTAGATTTTGTCATTCTGAGCATTTGCAATGTGTCTGCCTCTGACATTAAACAAATGTTTGACTTCCACACAAATTGACTTCTTTACTTATTTTAGGTTTAAGAAAGTATGTAGGTCACATTCTTTATCGTAAAGCTATGATAGTTATGCATTTAGATCTGCGTGCTTGAGACAAATTCCGTGATTGCTTTGCCATGTCTGTGCCATGTAGCAGTCGAGCTGGATACATATTTTAAGTATAGGCCCTTTGACGTAATGTTGCAGTGAAGTGATATTCATCAATGTAATGATGTACCCGATCACCAGAGGGAGGCAAATACAAATTTATTCAACAGAGAACTGGATTTCTTTCTTCTGACTTATAAAACGGTGGGAAATCAATAAAAATAAGTAATGTAAACATATACACTACCGTTCAAAAGTTTGGGGTCACTTAGAAATGTTGTTGTTTTTGGAAGAAAAGCACATTTTTTGTCCATTAAAATAACATCAAATTGATCAGAAATACAGTGTAGACATTGTTAATGTTGTAAATGACTATTGTAGCAGGAAACGTCTGACTTTGTATGGAATATCTACATAGGCCCATTATAAGCAACCATCACTCCTGTGTTCCAATGGCACGTTGTGTTAGCTAATGGCACGTTGTGTGAGCTAGGCTAATTGATCATTAGAAAACCCTTTTGCAATTTGAAAATTGTTATTCTTATCATGATCGTCGTATTGAGGAGACCAAAGCGCAGCGTGATGTGAATACATATTTTTAATGAAAGACGAAAAACACGAAGTACACTAACCAAAATAACAAAATAACAAACTAACAAACTAACAAAAATAACAAGACGACGGTCATAACTTGGATTAGCTAACACAACGTGCCAAGAGTGATGGTTGCTGATAATGGGCCTCTGTTCGCCTATGTAGATATTCCATAAAAAATCTGCCATTTCCAGCTACTACAGTCATTTACGACATTAACAATGTCTACACTGTATTCATTTTAATGGACCAAAAAATGTGCTTTTCTTTCAAAACAAGGACATTTCTAAGTGATCCCAAACTTTTGAACGGTAGTGTAATTTAAAAATAAGTAATTCTGTAATTCTGAAGGATTCCTTTACTAATGATTATGCTATCTAGCTAGCATAATTAATGTTAGCTGAATAGGTGGCTAGCAAGTACCTCTATGTTCAACGTTTAACGTTGTTAGCTAGACACAAACAGAATGATATGTACAAAAAGATCGACATTTAGATCGACATTGAAGATCGACATTAAGTTGCGTCGAATGTCATGCGTTTCAACTGAGTGGCAACACAAGGCTCCATGCGGTTGAAGGCTCCGTTGTTGCGAGACACTGCGATGTCTTCAGTCTAGCCTCATCATAGACAGGAAGTTTCCAAACCACAGAAGATGAAAATATTGATGACTTTGTAGGATAGCTAACATGTTAGCAACTTGTAAAAGATTACCCATTCCTATAAGTAAGTTCTACTTCTAGGAATACTTATAGTAATGATAAATAATACACATTGGCTTTTGAGGCAATTATATTATATGACTGTTGCTTCCCGTTTAAGTTTGTTATGGTAATGTCATTTGTTTTTGATTGTAATTATTAGGTGGAGTTCGCTAGCTACAATGGTATCTTCAACCTAGCCTAGCTTTTAGCTAGCTAGCTGCTCCGCAGTTCAAGTTTACCGTAACGTTACAGAAACACGTTGAGGTAACTAAACAAAAAATAACTGATTATCACCTGAAACAATATATGTATACTGTCTTTTAGAAGTCAATTGGACTTCTTACAATGTATTCACCCTCCTAAGGTATTGTAATATAATTATGTTGTTGTACCATTAACATGCAAGTGTGGTAACAATAAGGTTTGGGGTATGACTTTTCAACCTCCTTTGCATGTCAAAGTGTTACATGTGAAAAATAATTTCACAATAATTATGCCATTCAGTTTCGGTCACAAAAGGTAATCTGTGAATTGCCCACAAGGTGGCAATATGTTCCCTATTGAAGTGACTGCTCTGCTCTCTGTCATCCACTGCTCAGTCACTACCGCACATTATCCCGTTTCCACTTGAGCTCAATTTTCCATGAAAGACAGAGGCCCAGTCCCAAATGGGACCCTACACCCTAAGCCAGATCTGGGCAATTATTTTCCATGGAGGGCCACATTAGAATATATTTTTGCCACCGTGGGCCAGAATCATATTACATGATTATACATCATGTGTATGACTGTGTTGACAGATATATCTACTGTAAATCACATCCAGATATGCTACTTATTTTACTTTTTTAACATGCACAGAAATAATCCACATCCATGTTCTCCTTTTGGTAGGTATTTTCATCATTAAACATGCAATGAACTACACAGAGGGAAGAGTATTCTGTGCATTCAGCACCTCGGACAGAACTCTTGTTAACGGGTATGCACAAAACACAAAAAAGAGAGAGCTCAACATTCCATTTAAAATACTCACTCAGTGTGAGGAGTGAAGTCTCTGATGGGCATTGACTAGAGCAGTGAAGTCAGGTATAGTTTCTGACGTCTCTATGCGCAGGATTGCTGAGAGGTGAGAGTCAGTAAGAAATGATCTGTGCCTTGACTTGTTATATTTCATCACTGAAAATGTCTGTTCGCATACCTAGGTTGACCCAAACAGTACAAACAACTTCTGAGCATGACTCCTAATCTTTGGAAAGTTTTGTTCATTGAGAGATGCTTAGAACCTCGTCAGTGACATTGTTTTGAATAGTTCTCCAATCACAGCATCCGATTGAAGATCGATAAGCTCAAGTTGTAGGTCAATTGGAGCGTTATCCACATTGAAGGTGAAAGGAGAGGAAACCAACAGCATGTCATTTTCCAACACTTTGAAATCCTCATAACTACGAGACAACTTACCATTCAAAGCACGCAGCAGGGATGTATACTTCTCCCGCTGGTCATCTGATAGGGAACAGACTAGTAGTGTCGGAAGGTGGGTGAGATTGTTGGCTTCTACTTGGCGGGTCAGGAGGAGTCATTTTCCCTTGAAGGCTTTGACAAGGCAGTACATCTGATTAGCAAAAAGGTCCTTCCCTTGTAGTTTGGAATTCAGTTAATTCATGAGGGACATGATGTCCACAGTGAAGGCAAAATCAGCCAACCATTCTTTATCTTGCAGTTGAGGCAAATCCACATATTTTCCTCATTTGCAAAAACTCAACAATGTCCAAATTCAGGACCCAGACCCTTTTAAGCACCTTCCCCAACCTCAGCCATCTCACGTTTGTGTGGTAGGGGAGATCTGCATGACCCGACTCTGTCTCTTCCAACTGTGAGACAAACTGCCTGTGGTTTAAAGATTGTGCTTTTATGACATTTACCACTTTAGTGACTGTATCCACAACATGGCTTATTTTCAGAACACATTTACAGAGCACCTCCTGATGAATAATGCAATGCAGGAAAATCATTTTCTGATCTGGGTTCAGCTCAGCTCAAAAGGACAACGTTTCTCCCTGTCAAGTTTGAGCACCCATCATTGGTCACACTCGAAAACGTTTGCAACACACTTATTAATCTCCTCCAATAAATCTTTCCCTGTGGTTGTGCTCTTCATTGACTGCACTGAAGCAAGCTCCTCTGTCATTTCAAAGTGTGGGGTTATCCCTCGTAAGAATATCAACAACTGCACCGTGTCACTTGCATCACTGCTCTCATCCAGCGCCAAGGAGAAATAGGTGAAATCCTTTACCTTGTCTTTCAAATGTTGTTCCATATTTTCTGCAATGTCCTCAACAGGCAGTGTCACTGTTCGTCTTGACAGGGAAACATTTTCTTGTCGGGGCAAGGTATTGCTGCAGAGTCAATGAAACATTCTTGTCAGGTGTGTGCGTACTGGTAGCGAAGTCAGGTGCAGGAGAGCAGAGAGTTGTGAACAGGCGCACACTTTATTGAGGCAGGAGAAACCAACAGACGGACGCAACTGCGTCAAAACCTCCAGCCAATATACCAAAGTACAAAACAAGAAAAACAGTCACAATAATTTATGTTTAACAATAAACATCTTCGTGAACAACACGGTATAAGCAAACCAGTCGGGCGCGTCAACAATAAAAACGTATTACAAAGAATTTCACACAAAGACATCAGGGGGAACAGAGGAATAAATACAGGCAGTGTGATTGGGGAATGTAAACCAGGTGTGCAGTGAACAAGACAAAACAAATGGAACAATGGAAAAATGGAGAGGCGATGGCTAGAAAGCCGGTGATGTCGAATGAACCCGCTAACGGGATGGGTGCGTCAAGAAGTTAAGGTTGCAGTGACACATCCATAACCTGAGTGGAAACCAGATTGCATACCAGAGAGAATACTATAGACATCACGAAAGCCAGTCAGTTGATTATTGACAAGTTTTTTCAACACTTTTGATAAACAGGGCAAAATAGAAATAGGCCTATAACAGTTAGGATCAGCTTGATCTCCCCCTTTAAATAAAGGACGAACCGTGACTGCCTTCCAAGCAATGGGAACCTCCCCAGAAAGGAGAGACAGGTTAAAAAGGTTGGAGATAGGCTTGGCGATGATAGGGGCAGCAACCTTAAAGAAGAAAGGGTGTAAACCATCTGACCCAGATGTTTTTTTGGAGTCAAGTTTCAGGAGCTCCTTTAGCACCTCGGACTCAGTGGCTGCCTGCGGGGAGAAACTTTGTAGCGGGGCAGGGGAAAAAGAGGGAGGAGCATCAGGGATAGTCACATTAGAAGAGGTGGGAGATGAGGAAATGTTGGACAGGCAAGGAGACATGGCTGAGTCAAATAGGAATGCTGACTTAATAAAGTGGTGATTGAAGAGCTCAGCCATGTGCTTCTTGTCAGTAACAATCACATCAACTTTAAGGGAGATGGGCAGCTGTGAGGAGGAGGGTTTATTCTCCAGATCTTTAACCGTTTTCCAGAACTTCTTGGGTTAGACCCACAGAGAGAGAACTGCTCCTTAAAAAGAAGGTCCAAGCGTCTTTAACAGATGGGGTCAAGCTGATTCTATACCATTTTACAGAGGCCAGTTCATGAAGGAAGGCTTGCTCATTTAAGTTTTTTAGCAAGAGTCTATGACAAATCAGGACAGGTCGTTTCACTGAGCAGCCATTACGAACACAGACTGTAAAACAGTGATCACTAAGGTCTTTACAGAAAACACCAGACTGATACCTATCAGGGTTATTTGTGAGGATAACTTTCAGTAGAGTAGCTTTTTCTGGGTGTTTGGAGTCATACCTTGTGGAATTGGTAATAATCTGAGAAAGATTTAGGGAGTCCCATGGCTTTAGGACTTGGTCAGGTGGTTTAAGCATGTCCCAGTTTATGTCATCTAGCAGGACAAATTCAGACTTAGTGTAAGGGGCCAGGAGAGAGCTTAGGGCATGGTAATGCCTCCTATACAGTAATAGTTCCATCTTGTTGTCTGATAGGCTACGTTGAAGTTTCTCTATATTGTTTATACTAATCACCTCCCCTCAGATCTCTACAAGTGCATAGGGTGTAGACTTTAGGGGTCCACTTGGGATTGGGCCAAATACTGCACTGAGTGTACAAACTATTAGGAACACATGCTCTTTCCATGACATAGCCAGGCGCACCAGTTTGAGTGTGTCAAGAACTGAAACACTACTGGGTTTTTCACACTCAACAGTTTCCAATGTGTATCAAGAATGGTCTACAACCCAAAGGACATCCAGCCAACTTGACACAACTGTTGGAAGCATTGGAATCAACATGGGCCAGCATCCCTGTGGAACACATTCGACACCTTTTAGAATCCCCGAGGGCAAAAATGGGTGTTCCTAATGTTTTGTACACTGGTGTATGTGTGCAAGTTTAAGGACCAGAGGCAGATACAGGTTCAGATGTCCGACACAGGTTGCCTGTTTTAGCCAATGGTGTAATTGCCTGTGTGAGGGCAGTAGAAGTCACAAAGACGGACAGGTACCACTTGTATGGCAGGCTGTGTCCAAAATGGCAACTTATTCCCTACATAGTGCACTACTTTTGACCAGAGCCATAATCGGACCTGATCAAAAGTAGTGTGGAATAGGGTGCCATTTGGGACCTAGAGTCTAGACAGGATAATGTGGTCAGACAGTGTGCTCAGGTAATTGCTCTTTGGCAATGGTAATGTTAGGCCCTATGAAAGATTTTATGCTTACTGAATTCTCTGAGTCAGTCCCCTGTATTCAAGCCTGAGTGCCAGTCTGTTTGTGCTATCATGCCAACGCCTTGTCACTCATTATCATGCCAAAACAATTGTTTTGAGCAATGGAGTTTGCAAGAGCACAAACAGATCTGGAAACAGGCTAAATGTATTCCCCTCTTTTCACTTTCCTGTACTACCGTGCCTCCAGACTACTACGCTCTAAAAAATGCTGGGTTAAAAACAACCTCATTTGGTTAAATATTGGACAGAACACAAGTTGGGTTATTTTGACCCAGCCAGTTGGGTTGCAAACATCTCATTACCATGCCCTGCTCAGATCAGGAGACTGGAGGCGTGGCTTATTAGGGGCATGGCTTGCAGGACGTTTTTTTGGGGAGGACCAACCGTGATAGTAAATGTCATTCCGGGTGAATATGTTCAGTTGTAATGTCAACACATGCTGAGTTAGAGGACTGACACTTTTATAGCTTTAATAAGACTTACACAAAAGTATGAGTTCCTAAGTGCTCATCCCAAGCCTCCCCTTGGATTACCCAGAAATTGGTTAATTTAACCATTGGTATGGTATTTATTCAATTTCATGCAGGTTTGACCCTGCAGATGGGTATTATTATAATGTAATCCATCTCTTAAGGTCTGAGAGCATGAGTTTTTTTTATGTGCTTGATGTCAGAATGCACTCACTGTTTCAAAATGTGATTGTTACGCAACAGAACGGTTATCCTGCACTGCCCTCAAACCAAGGCATGCTGCCTGCTAATGATCTATAGGCTGTTTCAACTTACCAATTTAAAGTTGTTTTCAAACAACAGTTTTATTTTCAAAAACAGTTTGAAATGAGGATTTCTGCCTCCTCATTAATGCACATAAAAGTACCCCATTTTACTGGGGCAGCCGATTTACTTTTGAGGCATGCTATGCTAATGTAAGCCAGGATTAGCTAGATGAGCCGGGCAAACTACTCTCTTCGAGCCCAAGCAGTCCCCCAGTGTTTCCCCAGGTCAAGTATGCAGACACACCCCCAGTTAGAACCCGCATTAACTTTTCCCCCTGGCGCATGTTCCAGCTGGCGCCCACATTGCCTTCATTGCTGTTTACCTTATTCAAAAACTTTGGACATGTGTGCATTCCCATCAAAGTATGTGATCTTATACCATAATAGTTTCTGTATATTGTGTTATATAGTTTCTACTGTAGCAAACCATATTTCTGTATGGAGGATAATGTATATGTGTGTATTCCTTTATAACCGCAGACAAATCAGGTACTGATTTCATAACCTTTACAGTGTTTAATTGTGCTTATGTAGGTAACTGGCGCCGGAGGGGATGGCTGCAGTTTTACGGCCTCCTAACCAACTGTGCTATTTTGTTAGTTTTTTTGCATTGTTCATAACTCAATTTGTACATAATGTTGTTGCTACCGTCTCTTATGACCAAAAAGAGCTTCTGGACATCGGAACAGCGAATACTGACTTCGCGAAGAATATACTGCTTTGTCAAGACAAGGCCCAAATCCCTGTCATCAGCGAGAAGAACAGACAGAGAATAAGGGGGATGAGGGCGGGGTGCCTTGTAAGAATTTGCAGATGAGTAGGTAAACCACCACTACCCTCTGTATTATTGGCCAAAGTGCAATCATTGGAAAACAAACTGGACGATCTACAATTAACCTCTCTAGGGTATGTGGGAGTGTCCCACCTGGCCAACATCCAGTGACATTGCAGAGCGCCAAATTCAAATACATAAATACTCATTATACAAATTCAGAAAAGATACAACTATTGTACATAGGTTTAAAGATAAACTTCTTGTGAATCCAACCACGGTGTCAGATTTTTAAAATGCTTTACGGCGAAAGCATACCTTACGATTATTTTAGAACATACCCCCTGCAGACAAGTCATTACAAACAGTAACCAGCCAAGTAGACGAGTTACACAAGTCAGAAATAGAGAGAGAATTAATCACTTACCTTTGATGATCTTCATATGGTTGCACTCAGAAGACCTTCATTTATTCAATAAATGTTCCTTTTGTTCGATAAAGTCTCTCTTTATATCTGAAAACCTCTGTTTTGTTTGCGTGTTTTCTTGAAAAATCCACAGGCTCAAACGCAGTCACAACAGACAGACGAAAAATCCAAATTGTAACCGTAAAGTTCATAAAAACATGTCAAATAATGTTTATATTTAATCCTCAGGTCCTCAGGTTTTAGCCTAAATAATTGATCATATTTCAACCGGAAAATAACGTTGTCAATATAAAAGGTAAACAAGAAAGGCACTCTCTCGGTAGCGCGCATGAAAAAGCTCTGTGACACGGTAGGGTCCACTCATTCACATTGCTCTTACTCCCTCATTTTTCAGAATACAAGCCTGAAACAATTTCTAAAGACTGTTGACATCTAGTGGAAGGCATAAGAACTGCAATTTGAGTCTTAAGTCAAAGGATACTGGAATGGCATTGAAAAGAAAACAAGACACAAAAAAAATCCTACTTCCTGAATGATTTTGTTTTAGGTTTTCGCTTGCCAAATCACTTCTGTTATACTCACAGACAGTAGTTTAACAGTTTTTGAAACTTCAGAGTGTTTTCTATCCAAATCTACTAATTATATGCATATCCTATCTTCTGGGTCTGAGTAGAACGCTGTTTAATTTGGACACACTTTTCATCCAAAATTCCAAATGCTGCCCCCTACCCTAGAGAAGTTAAGACTATTCTACCAACGGGGCATTAACAACTTGAATATCTAAAGTTTTCACTGAGACTTGGCTGAATGACAACACGGATAATATAGAGCTGGCTGGCTTCTCAGTGTTTTGGCAAGACAGAGCAGCTACATCTGGTAAGACGAGGGGCAGGGGTGTGTGTCTATCTGTCAATAACTGCTGGTGCGCAAATGTCTATTATTAAAGAAGTAAGAAAGTTCTCATCTATATTATTCGTAGCTGTCTATTTACCACCACAAACCGATGCTGGCACTAAGACCGCAATCAATGAGCTGTATAAGGCCATAAGCAAACAAGAAAATGCTATTCCAGAAGCAGCGTTCCTAGTGGCCAGGGACATTAACAAAGGAAAACTTATTAAATCTGTTTTACCTAATATCTACCAGCATGTCACGTGCAACCAGAGGAAAAGAACTCTAGACCACCTTTACTCCATACACAAAGACTTATACAAAGCTATCCCTCGCCCTCCATTTGGCAAATCTGCCCATAATTCTCTCCTCCTGATTCTTGTTTACAAGCAAAAACTAAAGTACCAGTGACTCGCTCAATACATAAGTGGTCAGATGACGTGGATGCAACGCTACAGGACTGCTTTGCTAGCACAGACTGGAATATGTTCCGGGGTTCATCCAGTGGCATTGAGGAGTATACCACCTCTGTCATCGGCTTCATCAATAAGTGCATCGACGATGTCATCCCCACAGTGACCGTATGTACATTTCCCAACCAGATGCCATGGTTGGGAAACAACATCCGCACTGGGCTAAAGCTGCCACTTTCAAGGAGCGGGACACTAATCCGGATGCTTATAAGAAATCCCACTATGCCTTCAGACGAACCATCAAACAGGCAAAGCGTCAGTACAGGACTAAGATTGAATCCTACTACACCGGCTCTGATGCTTGTCGGATGCGGCAGGGCTTGAAAACTATTATGGAATACAAAGGGTAACCCAGCCGAGAGCTTCCCAGTGACGCGAGCCTACCAGACGAGCTAAATGCCTTTCGTGCTCGCTTCGAGGCCAGCAACACTGAAAAATGTATGAGAGCATCAGCTGTTCTGGATGACTGTGTGATCACGCTCTCCCTAGCTGATGTGAGCAAAACCTAGAACAGGTCTATATTCACAAAGCCGGATTACCAGGAGGTGTACTCAAGGCATGCGCAGACCAAGTGTCTTTACTGACATTTTCAACCAACATTTTTCAGACAGACCACCATAGTCCCTGTGCCCAAGAAAGAGAAAGGTTTGAAAGGTTGATCACACCATCATGTCAGAAAACGTAGACCCACTCCAATTCACATACCCCCCCAACAAATCCACAGGTGATGCAATCTAAATCGCACTCCATACTTCCCTTTCCCACCTGGACAAAAGGAACACTTATGTTAGAATGCTATTCATTGACTACAGCTCAGCGTTCAACACCACTCAATGCCTCTTTGCTTGACATCATGGGAACATCAAAAGAAATAAGCCAAGACTTCAGAAAATAAATTGTAGACCTCGACAAATCTGGTTCATCCTTGGGAGCAATTTCCAAACACCTGAAGGTACCACGTTCATCTGTACAAACAATAGCACGCAAGTATAAACACCATGGGACCACGCAGCCATCATACCGCTCAGGAAGGAGACGCGTTCTGTCTCCTAGAGATGAACGTGCTTTGGTGCGAAAAGTGCAAATCAATCCCAGAACAACAGCAAAGGACTTTGTGAAGATGCTGGAGGAAACAGGTACAAAAGTATCTATATCCACAGTAAAAACGAGTCCTATATCGACATAACCTGAAAGGCCGCACAGTAAGGAAGAAGCCACTGCTCCAAAACTGCCATAAAACAAGCCAGACCACGGTTTGCAACTGCACATGAGGACAAAGATCGTACTTTTTGGAGAAATGTCCTCTGGTCTGATGAAACAAAAATAGAACTGTTTGGCCATAATGACCATTGTTATGTTTGTAGGAAAATGGGTGAGGCTTGCAAGCCGAAGAACACCATCCCAACCTTGAAATACGGGGGTGCCAGCATCATGTTGTGGGGGTGCTTTGCTGCAGGAGGGACTGGTGCACTTCACAAAATAGATGGCATCATGAGGATGCAAAATTATGTGGATTTATTGAAGCAACATCTCAAGACATCAATCAGGAAGTTAAAGCTTGGTCGTAAATGGGTCTTCCAAATGGACAATGACCCCGAGCATACTTCCAAAGTTGTGGCAAAATGGCTCAAGGACAACAAAGTCAAGGAGTATTAGTGGCCATCACAAAGCCCTGTCCTCAACCCTATAGAAAATTTATGGGCAGAACTGAAAATGCATGTGCGAGCAAGGAGGCCTTCAAATCTGACTCAGTTACACCAGCTCTGTCAGGAGGAATGGGCCAAAATGTATCCAAGTTATTGTGGGAAGCTACTCAAAACGTTTGAGCTAAATTTAGCAATTTACTCAAATACTAATTGAGTGTATGCAAACTTCTGATCCACTGCGAATGTGATGAAAGAAATACAAGCTCTCTACTATTTTTCTGACATTTCACATTCTTATAATAAAGTGGTGATCCTAACTGACCTGAGACAGGGAAAGTTTACTAG